>NC_060214.1:1422500-1510000 GCF_021130785.1 Homalodisca vitripennis | reverse complement strand
ATCCGGACTACGTACGACTACCCCTGGACCACATGCATGTGCCAGCTCTGCACGAACTTCTTCACCAGGGCCAGGGATCTGGTGGATCACCACAAGGGGCGGCACCCGACGGCGGAGCTGAGGTTTCGGTGTCAGAAGTGTGGTGGTGACCGTTTCACAAGCTAGAACGGCATCACCATACACTATTCCAAGTGCAGAGGTCCATCGGCTGCAACACCGTCCCCACACTGCTGCCCGGAGTGTGAACGGAGATTCACCACTAAAGCCGGTCTCACCATTCACCGGAACTCCGCCCATCCGGAGAGGCGCAATGTGGAGAGGCTCGCCGCACGGGAACCCCCGCCCCCCGCTCCGAGGGCGCCGTGGACTGCCGATGAGGATGCTGTGCTCTGTAAGCGATATCACACCTTTCGCCGAGGGGGCCGTGTTCAGGGGTATGGCGTCTATATCGCCGAGGGGCTCCCCGGCCGGACCGATAAGCAAGTTCGGGACCGGGTGAGGACGCTCCTGAAGAACGGCCGACTCCCTGTTCCAGACTCATCGGGGGACAGCGGCGAGGATTCCGACCTCGGGGCGGGTGGTCGAGCCCCAGTCCCTGGACCCTCTCACCATGCTGGGGTGCAGGGGCACCGAGCACCGGGGTCTTCTAACTCCGGTGCCTCGGATAATGATGACGACAACTTACCTGACTGTGACTTACCTGACGAGACGCCGAACATGACTGCTGCACCTGACGACGACCCACCTGAAACAAGACAAACCCTGGATGAGACATCGGATGTGACACCTGAATTGACCTCCTGGATTGAGACACCTATAGAGACACAACCGGCTGAGACACCACCAACATCGACAACAAGATTGCCACTTACCTCGGAGGCGCCGGATGCGGCTGCGGCGGGCGCCGATGGGTCTCCAATGTTTCATGCACCAGCGTCGGTTCCGGGCGGGTCTCCCCCCGGCGACCCTCCTCCCGATGACCCCCCACCGGATGGCCCTGATGGGGAGACGGATGACCCACATGATGTGATGTGGACTGCCGTTCTCGCTCACCTGCAACAGATCACACCTGTGTGTGAAATTGGGCGCCGCCTTCAACAGCTTGCGGCGGTGGAGGGGGACATCGGCGAGGAGCTTAACAACTTGGTGATGGAGCTCCATCGGGCGTTCGTCGAGGCGGCACCGGAGGAGGATAGGCGCAGGCCCGGACGCAGTAATACAACAGCAAGGGACGAGCGTACAAGAAGGCGTATCACCCGTTACGCGCGTACCCAGGAGCTCTGGAAGAGGAAGCCGTCCTGACTCGCCAAGATGGTCCTCAAGGACAACCTCGGGGACCTGTCATCGGACGAGCCGAGGGCGGAGCCACCCCGAGAGGCGACCATCGACCTCTACCAGAGTCTCTGGGGTACAGCAAGCGACTGCGTTCCGGACCTGCGGGAGAGGGACCCGAGGCGCGATGGTGAGGTTAACCCCTTTACATCTGCGGAGGTCCTCAAGGGGATCAAGCGGCTGAAACCGGGGGGTGCCCCCGGGCTGGAAGGTGTCACAAAACGGGGAATTACCAACTACCCTCAGGCGGCCGGCACTTTGGCCGTCCTGTTTAACATCGTCCTGTTTCGGGGGGCCTACCCGGCCGCGTGGCAGCAAAACAGGACCACCCTGATCCCCAAGAGGGGTAAAGACCTCCGCTGCGCCGCAAACTGGCGCCCCATCACCATCGCGCCGCTGGCTGCTCGCATCTTCAGCTCGGCGGTGGAGAGGCGGATCCTGGGGCAGGTGACCTTGAATGAGAGGCAGCGAGGGTTTCGGCCCGGCAATGGCTGCCATATGAACTGCCTGCTCCTGGATCAGGCCGTGAGGCTGGGGAAGAGAAGTCGTCTCGTCGGCGTGTTGCTAGATGTTTCCAATGCCTTCGACACTGTGTCACACGTGGTGATTCAGCGCGTGTTGCGTAGCCACGGTGTGTCACGGTGTCTTTCCGACATCGTGGGCCTAATGTACGCCGGCGGGACTACCACCTTGGGCACCCTCGGGGTGACCATTCCCCTGAGGAGGGGGGTCAAACAAGGAGACCCCCGATCGCCACTTCTCTTTAACCTGGCCATCGACCCCTTGCTGGAGATGTTGCGGAGCGGGAGCCACGGGTTCACCATCGGACGGGAGAGACTGGCTGCTACCGCCTATGCGGACGACGTTACCCTGCTTGCCGACTCCATGGATGGGATGCGGGAGATGCTCGTCACCACCTCGTAGTATCTAGCATCCGTGGGTCTGGAGCTGTCTGCTGCGAAGTCTGGAGGGTTCTGCGTGGAGCGCTCTGGTGACGCCTGGGTGTCTGTGCCATTGCGGCTCGACATCCGGGGCCAGCCGGTCAGGACCTTTGGCGTAGCAGAACCCTTCCAGTACCTTGGACTCACCTTCACCATCCAACATGGTCTCAGGAACCGACAGCATCTGGACTCACTCCTGGAGGCGGCGGGCAGGGTGCGCCGTCTGTCGCTGAAGCCCCAGCAGAAGGTGCAGCTGCTGATGCAGTTTATCGTGCCCACCTTCGCCCACCGGTTCACCATCGACCTTCCATCGTCCGTCGATCTGGACCGCGTCGACACGGCGCTGCGGAAAGAGGTCAAGGGCATCCTCCACTTGTTGGACTGCACCACGGACGGCGTGCTGTACTCCCGTAAGCGGGACGGGGGACTTGGTTTCCCCCGCCTCGGGGTGCAGCTTAAGATATGTGCGCTGCGGGCATATCTTGGCATGCTGTCCACGGGGGATGCCCTGATCTCCGAGATGTCGCGGGAGGCCGACTGGGAGAACCGGATCGACACCTTGGCGAGGCAGCTGGGGATTCAGCAGCCAGTCACCGCCCGAGGAATTGCCTTGAGAAAGTGGCAAATAAAGAAGGAGGCCCATCAAGCCTGGTCCCGTTTGGAGTCGCAGGGTGAGGGAGTCCAGTGGTTCAAGGATGACGTCTTCGGGAACCACTGGCTTCTTAACCAGTCCGCCCTGCGACCTGGGCAATTCATAGATGCCCTAAAATTACGCACCAATACCTACGGGACCAGGGTTGCTATCAGACGTGCGGCAAAGGATACCGTCGCTGAGTGCCGACGCTGTGCTACCTGTCCGGAGACCCTGGGACACGTCCTGGGTCTTTGTATCTCCGGCAGACGACTTCGTGTAGAGCGCCATGACTTCGTCGTGAAGACCATCGCTGCACATTGTGAGGAACGGGGGCTGACCGTCGCGAGAGAGCAGGAGCTTCGGACCATCACTGGGGAACGATTGAGGCCGGACCTGGTCATTAAACACCAGGATTCCGCCCTCATCGTTGATGTTACCTGCCCCTACGAAAACAAGAACTCCCTCAGCGAGGCGGCCCTCACAAAGGTCACCAAGTACTCACCGGTGGTCGACGCGGCGAAGACCCTGTTACGGACGACGAAGGGAGAAGTTATCCCCGTCGTCCTGGGGGCTCGTGGCGCTCTGCCGAAGTCGACTATCTCCAACTTAAGGAAGCTCGGCATCAGCGACCGAAAATCACTCCTGGATCTGACGCTGGCGGTGCTGCGGATGTCGCTGGATGTGGCGCGTGCCCACCTCGACTACGGGTAACCAGCGTAGTCCCTCCCAACATCGGCCCGTCCTGAAACAGCAAGAAAAGAAAGATTAGACAGATAAAACACAAAGGGAAACATAGAAAAATAACTTATTTATTAAATTAGAATAGGAAGAATAGATTAAGAAGATCACCAAGTTTTGAGCCCTTGGTTCTGTCCAGGGCGAAGAAAAGAAAGAAAGAGATAGGGAAAGAAGATAGTGAAGATAGAAGTAAAATAAGAGATAGGAAGAAGAGTGAAGTGAAGATAAAAGAAAAAGAAAAGACAGAAGAAGAATAGAAAAGAAGATAGAAAAGCGAGTACACAAGAAACCATTCATATGGGAAGAGTCAAAACTTGGCGAAAAAAAAAAAAAAAAAACTTAGCCAAATGCCTCGTCATCTAATTAGTGACGCGCATGAATGGATTAACGAGATTCCCTCTGTCCCTATCTACTATCTAGCGAAACCACTGCCAAGGGAACGGGCTTGGAAAAATCAGCGGGGAAAGAAGACCCTGTTGAGCTTGACTCTAGTCTGGCACTGTAAGGAGACATGAGAGGTGTAGCATAAGTGGGAGATCGGGGCAACCCGTGTCGCCGGTGAAATACCACTACTTTCATCGTTTCTTTACTTACTCGGTTGGGCGGAGGGCGTCCGTTGCTTGCTTCGGCACGGCGGTACGGTCTTCTCGCGCCAAGCGTTCAAGGGTTGCCGGCGGCCGGTGTCGCGCGGGGCGTGCGTCGGTGAGTCGCGTAACCGGTTCCTTCGGGTTCCGGCCGCGGCCCGGCGTCGTATGCGGCGCGCGCCGACACCGACCGGCAAACACTCCCTAGCGTGATCCGATCCGAGGACACTGCCAGGCGGGGAGTTTGACTGGGGCGGTACGGTACATCTGTCAAAGAATAACGCAGGTGTCCTCTAACTTTCGTTCTTGATTAACGAGGACATACTTGGCAAATGCTTTCGCTTAGGTACGTCTTGCGACGATCCAAGAATTTCACCTCTAACGTCGCAATACGAATGCCCCCGCCTGTCCCTATTAATTATTACTTCGGATTCTTAAAACCAACAAAATAGAACCGAAGTCCTATTCCATTATTCCATGCACACAGTATTCAGGCAGAAATCAGCCTGCTTTAAGCACTCTAATTTGTTCAAAGTAAACGTGCCGGCCCACCTCGACACTCAGTCAAGAGCACCGCGGCGGGATTGAATCGGCGGCCGGAACCCTCGGGATGCTTCAGGCGGACCCTACACACCGCCGGGAGCCCGGACCGCCACCGGCAGGACGTCCCACAGGACATGTCAGTTAACACCGCGAGCGATGAACCGACATCGTAAGACACAGATCCAACTACGAGCTTTTTAACCGCAACAACTTTAATATACGCTATTGGAGCTGGAATTACCGCGGCTGCTGGCACCAGACTTGCCCTCCAATTGGTACTCGTTAAAGGATTTAAAGTGTACTCATTCCGATTACGGGGCCTCGGATGAGTCCCGTATCGTTATTTTTCGTCACTACCTCCCCGTGCCGGGAGTGGGTAATTTGCGCGCCTGCTGCCTTCCTTGGATGTGGTAGCCGTTTCTCAGGCTCCCTCTCCGGAATCGAACCCTGATTCCCCGTTACCCGTTACAACCATGGTATGCGCAGAATCTACCATCGACAGTTGATAAGTCAGACATTTGAAAGATGCGTCGCCGGTACGAGGACCGTGCGATCAGCTGAAAGTTATTCAGAGTCACCAAGAAGTGCGGGGCTGGTGCCCCGATTGGTTTTGATCTAATAAAAGCGTCCCTTCCATCTCTGGTCGGGATTCTGTTTGCATGTATTAGCTCTAGAATTACCACAGTTATCCAAGTAATAGATTGTACGATCCAAGGAACCATAACTGATTTAAGGAGCCTTTTGCTGTTTCGCCTTAATGTGGCTTGTACTGAGACTTGCATGGCTTAATCTTTGAGACAAGCATATGACTACTGGCAGGATCAACCAGGGAGCAGCGGATATACTCGATATCTCGTCTGCGCGGCATTAACACAGATGCCGTACTCGCACGGGCGGAGCGAGCGCGCGGACAAGCCGCGGCACGACCGCCCGAGAGTTGTGAGAGAGTGGAAGCCGCTCGGTCCGGGTCAGCCGCGCTAACGCGCCGCGCCGTAGGAAGAACGCCACGAGGTTTAAACCACGCCGCCGAAACGACGTGGCCCCGTCACGGACCTACGCGCCACGACGCGCGCGCCACTGCCCGGGCGGCTCGGGATGATGATTCGGTCGGTACTCGGTGCGAACACCGGTTCGAAAATCATTTTATCGAGCTTCATTTAAACTCACTTCAGGGTCTCCGGTCTGCGACCGGTAGCCCTATTTCTTGGCTAGAACACGCAGTTCGTTTTGCTTACGCCCGGTGAGGCGAAGTGTTTACCATAAGAGAGTCGGCACGGCCCGAGAAAGTCGCTGGCGGGACCGTAAGGCCGCCGCAGTCGAGCTACTCGAGCCGCCCGGGAGTTTGCGCCGCGTGTGAGCTGCGTACCGGCGGTCACGGGGGACCGTCGGCGGGCTCGCGGCAATGCTGTCGGTCGAGGACAAGCCCCGAGATCGGTAGCGGCCGCCAGAAGCGGCCGCCCGCCGCCCAGACTGATTCTCGGGTCGGCTACTTGAAATCCCGGTAAAAACCAGTAAAAAGCCAAAAATTCAATAAAAATGGCTAAAAACCATTTTTAATACGTTGTACAGGCCCCTACTGTACTTTGGGAGGGTTTACGCTACTTTTTATATTTCAACCTTAGGACACCACCACCTCCCTATAAGAGTACTGGATTTTCCATGAGACGTTCCTGTGTAACGTCTCGCAAAAACCCCAGGTGCATATCGGTTGAAAATTTTTTTTTAACAAAAATAACCTCGGATTATTGTGTATTGCAATGTTTAAAGAATAAAAAAAGCTCTTGGCGATTTGTCGAAAAAAATTTATTTACCGAGATACGGGCCTCCAAAGAAAGTTTGGACTCATTATTACCGATGAAATGACCAATGTGGGGTGTGTGCGGGCATTAGTTGAGCATATTCGGCCTCTTGGAGTTTGGCCGTAAAAAAATTTATTTACCGAGATACGGCCGGTCAAAGCGAAATCGGGACTTATTATTAAACCGGAGGTTCATATCGGTTTGCTTCGGAGGTGAAAAAAAGGTATAAATATTGGTTTTAGAAGAAAGTTGTCGAATGATAAAATAAAATAGACCGTGTTACCTACATTTTAAAGTAGGAGTTTGATTTTTAAGTTTTAAAATAAAAAAGTTACGGGACTTTGAAAATTTTTGATTTTGACACCAAAGGGGGGGACCCTTCTCAAAAGTGCATATCGGTTTGGTAAAACATGAATTTTCTCGATAAAAGTTTATGAAACTTTGCAGTCGACTAGAATGGAATCTAGCGCAAGTTTTAAAAATGGTTACTTAAAAATCTATCGACGGGTTTTTTTTGACAACCTTCCGAACGCAACTCGACACACGAAAATTTCGGTCGGTCGAGGTTCATATCGGTTTGCAAAAGTGCGGAAAAACGGAGAATGGCCCACGTCTCGGGCAAGAGAACAGTGTTCCCGGCCTAAAATGTCTCTCGGTGATTTTTCGACAAAGTCCAAATTATCGAGTTACGGGACTTAGAAAATTTTTGGGACTTAGAAAAATTTCCGGAGGTTCATATCGGTTTGCTTTGGAGGTGAAAAAAGGTATAAATATTGGTTTTAGAAGAAAGTTGTCGAATGATTAAATAAAATAGACCGTGTTCTACATTTTAAAGTAGGAGTTTGATTTTTAAGATTTAAAATAAAAAAGTTACGGGACTTTGAAAATTTTCGATTTTGACACCAAAGGGGGGACCCTTCTCAAAAGTGCATATCGGTTTGGTAAAACATGAATTTTCTCGAAAACGGCTCGATAAAAGTTTATGAAACTTTGCAGTCAACTAGAAATGGAATTATTAAGGACTTAGTAATAAGAGAGGAAACAGTGTCTATAAATAGTATAAGTACGATGCCTTTTAGCTTTATGGACTTAAAAACGCATCAGAAGCAGGATGTAAATCTAACTAAAATTATGGAGGGTGTATTGAACTATATCAATAGTGATGTTTACAGTGTGGAAAAAGGGGTGTTATTTTATGTGAACAATAAAAACAATTCTAAAAGGATCTATTTACCTGAGCACTTATTCAAGGTTGTATACGAGTATTAGCACAACTCATTGTCTGGCTGTCACTTCGGCATTTTAAAAACACAACAGAAAATAAATGAAAGGTTTTATCACCCTAAACTAAATGATTATGTGAAAAATAATGTAAAATGTTGTGAAGTATGTTTGAAAGCAAAAAGTAGCAACTGGAGGGACCAAGGACCTTTGAACAGCAATCTGAGCAGTCGTCCAATGCAGAAGTTATATATGGATATTTATGGGCCATTACCTGTATCTTCCAATCGAATGCAATACATCCTGATAGCAGTAGATGACTTCACCAAATATAATTGAAGGGTCGCGGGCAAGAACAATCAGAGTCAACTGAACCTAGTTTGTCAGAAAACAGTTTTTTAAAGTTTAACGTCGCCTACCTACTATTAAAAAGGTCTAAAGCTAAAAATAACTATCCAAACATGTTACAAATAGTATTTAGTTTATTCCAAACATAGTAAACATTTTTAAGTCACGACAATAAAAGGTTGTTTTAAATATTAAAAAAAAGAGTCATGACCTTGATTGGTTTTCCCCGTCACTGGGCCTCATCAATGAGTGGGTCGTCTGCAACCTCGCCGTCCGAGGCTTCCTCTAAACATTCACTGTCAGGTACTAACGCTTCATAGAAAGCTTTTGACTCCTGGTGTGTCAAAAACTGTTTTAAGTGTAAAAGGTCTTTCACTTTTGCCGCTTTAATAGGCACTGGTCCGTTGTACTGTTTACTAAGCACTTTTGGAGAGTTGTTTTTGTTAGGATTTCTTGAATTTTGCTTTTTTTCACTGGAGGAACTAAGACAGCCTTTAAATAACTACCAAAGTAGTTAGACTTGTGCAGCATGAATCTTGGTTCATTTTTGTCAATCTTGAGTACTCTTATAGGTCTCGTTGGGATGGGACATTTTTTTACGTACTTGTCAGAAAATTACTTCGTCCAGGTTTGAAAATTAACCTCAGTGCCACAGTTTATTACTGTGAAAGGTGAAGGTTTCACCCTCGAATTTCTGAGCACATCCCTCCAGTCATCTGGTGTCTCTGTGTAGGATTTTGAGTTTACAACGCTCATGTCTTTGTCTCCCTCCATATACGAATGACCTCTTATGGGGAACACAACTTTCACACTATCGAAACGGTCCTTGTCCACAACTGTGTGATGTAAAAAGCGTATGACGGTAAAATTCTTGTTCTGTCCTGCACACGAGTCGCAAAACAGAACAAGATGTCGCACATTCAAGCTTAGTACATTGTCAAAAAAATGTTCAAGCATTGAACAAACATCATCTGCTCCCTTCTTGGCGACGGTTTCGTCGTATGTGTAAAACAACGATCTAGAGTCACTTAACACGTGGACATTGAATGATATAAAGTTGAGCTGGCGTCGATAATATACGTCAGATGTTGTAATGTTTGGTGTAGGCAAATTTTTTTGAAAGTCCATCGTAACGGCCTCAAATTCTTCTTTTCTTCTTGCTTTCTTCCTGCACTTAGTTTTAATTGAATAAAATTTTGTGCCTTTAGCCAGGTGAATTTCTTTTTCTTTTTATTTCTTTGTTAGATCTTGTGATAATGTATCTTTAGTTTTTTTGTCATCCGCTCCATTGATTTTTTCTTCTAAAACAGAAATTTCTGCTTTAAGTACATCACAGGTACTGCACGTATCTTTCCTTGGGTACCCGAATGAAATATTGAATTTACTATCAAAAATGTCTCGAAATGTAGTGAACCCAACAGTATTATCTTTATTTGTTTCATTGTACATTCTATGCAATTTAGACTTATTGAGCTCTTCAGGTAAGTATAATTTTGATGTGTCCTTCAAAGAGTAATGTGATTTTCTACCCTTTAGGGATTGAATGAAACTTATTACTTTTGCTTTTGTTTCTTCGGACAGAGCATTAGATCTGTTTGCATGTTTACCTCGCCCATCTGGCTTGACCTCTCCAAAACTAGTAAGGTGTTTCTTTATGGTTTGAACGCGATTGTTCCCAATGCCATGTAATGACATAAATGCTTTGTAACAAACTGTAACGTCCTGTAAATTATCATCTACATATGCACGAACACGGTAACAATAAGAAGAAAGATTGAAATTAGCCTCTTCTTGGGAATTTCGGTTGCGGCGCTGCTTAACAGGTACAACAGATATAAGACCACCCAAGTACTGATTTTGTGCGTTGTAATCACCTAGTCCGTTAAAGTTATTGATGATACGTTGTCGGTTTTCCGGTGAAACAACTTGAAAACACTTGTAACGAGAACATTGACAATCATCACCACCTCATGAGTAGTTGCACGAAGTTTTTTCATCACGTCGCTCATCTTCCCCGTTTTCTTCCTTTTCTTTGCATTTTGTAAACCAACCTGAGTCCCTTCCTCCCCCTCACTTCCACTTATATCACTCAACATAGCGTTTACTAACAGTAAAATAATCTAACAATCTTGAAAACTTGTCCGCACAACATTCACACATCCACTAAAGTAGGGTTATGTTTTGGAAACAAAACAACAAAGCACCTGACTGAATCTGAGTTAGAGTGAGGTGGAGGGGAGCGACATTGACTCTGATTGTTATTGTGCGCCGCCGCATGGACTATGATGTTTCTTGCCCGTTAGCTTATATCTTTCCCTTTGAAAAACTTAGTGACTCTACTTGTTTTTGCACGTTTGTAATAGCATTAAGAAATCTACTTCTATTAAGCTATCGAATGGCACTGAAAACTCGATTTCGTGAAAAACTTGACTCTGATTGTTCTTGCTCGCGACCCTTCAATTGGATAATGCCACTCAGGAAATGCACCTCAGGTAATGTAATTAATGCATTAGAAAATAATATTTTCAAAAATTTTTCTTTGCCTGAAGAATTCGTGACGGATAATGGAACATATTTTGTCAGCGAGGAATTCAAAAATTATTTGTTTAATTTGGGCATAAAACAAAGGACCATTATACCTTATACTCCTCAAGGAAATAAAAGTGAAAGGCAAATTCGAAATTTAAATCAAATTCTGACAGCTTATTATCATAACTGTAAAAAGAATTGGGACAAGGATTTGTACCATGTGCAAATGGCCCTAAATACTTGTCACAATGAAAGCATAAAGTCGTCTGCATTTGAATTAATGTTCAGTTTCAAAGCAAATGATGGTTTGTCACTAAAATGGCAAATTAAAGATATTTGTGATGAAAAATGGAGCAAAGATAAGAATGCAAAGATGGTTGAAGCTATTCAAAATTTAAAAAGATAAAATGAGCTGAATTCGAGAAGAAACCGATACAACCGAAATCACAGGCAATTAAAAATGTATGATGTAGTCTATTGTAGAATTACAAATCAGCTATATAAGCTAGATCTGAAATATGAAGGACCATTCAGAATAATTTCAATTATTAGCTCCAACTCATATGTAGTTCAAAATTTAAAAGAATTGAATGAGTTCCGTAGAATACACTTGCAGGATGTGAAACCCACTGGGGAAAGAAGAATGCATATTTAAATATAACAAAACAAAATAATTACCGAGGGGTAAATAATTTGAATTACAAAACAAATTTTTAAAAAGGAACTGATTAAAAATTATGACGAATTAAATTAGTTGTAAGAATGAAGAAAAACTATATTAGATGTACGCTGTATGTATGTATGTTTGATTTGAGAAATTTCAGTGACAAGGAAGATTAAATTAAAATATATTGAACAATTGAGGAAATTCTACAGCCCTGTTAAATTGTAAATATTAACTTGAATTTTAATCTCGTAAAAATGTATTTTAAACTTGAAGAAACCTCAAGAGGAATAAAAAGTTTATGATTTAGATAAAAGGGCACAGGTGAAGTAAACAGTTGCGATAACTACATGGTTTGGGAGAGGAGGAGTGTATTAAAACAATTCAGTATTTATTTTTCTGAATAATGCACAAATCCGAAACTTATGGTCCGTAATTAATGTTATTAACATGTGTTATTTATGTTTGTATGTAAATTAATAACTAACACGAATGTTGGAATATTAATTTAAACATGTTAGTTTGATAAAATTTATGCCAAAGAAGAGGGGAACAGAAGAAAAAAGACTGTTATTTCTATGATAAACAACGGTATAGGTAAAAATAATAAAATAA
The DNA here is from genome assembly GCF_021130785.1 of Homalodisca vitripennis. Taxonomy (NCBI): domain Eukaryota; kingdom Metazoa; phylum Arthropoda; class Insecta; order Hemiptera; family Cicadellidae; genus Homalodisca; species Homalodisca vitripennis. Next base: position 1,498,052 of record NC_060214.1, on the reverse strand, counting down.
GAACTGACACCCCCGTCTGGGGATATGTTTTAATTCTATATGAAGCTGCGTCAACCAGTGAATGGGCGAGCCAAGGACACATAGTCGTGCAGGGCGAAGGTTCCAAGGACGACCCAACTGATAACAGACCGGACCTGCAATAAACATCCCACAACAACAATCACCGTCTACCTCGTTCGACCCATTGTGAAGGATTATCTGGATGGACTATCTTTATGGTAGGACTTAGAATTGTAAAAAGGTAGGTGGCAATTGGACTCTTAATATTTGCCATAGTTTAGGTCAAGGTTTCTATTGGGGAACTTAATTGTTTAAGTTTTCAAAAACAATCTGATAATGTATGGACTCTTTTAAAAAGAATTTATAATAATTAACGCTTGGTTAAAATAACTTGATAACTAGTATGCTGCCACTTCTTACAACTATTATAAAAAATAAATAAAAAAAATATTATAAATAAAAAAAAAGGTTTTGTAGATTTTATGATGCATGTTAAAGCTAGGTGGAAATACAATTTCTAAAGGATGTGAGATAAATTTCTTAGATTTAAGTATTAAACTTGGCATATATCAAGCGCTTTAAGGGGGGGTGTGTATACCAATTACATGGTATACTTTAAATAAAAATAAAAATTTAATAAATAAAAATTTATTTTAGAATTGTAAATGGATAGGGAATAAAAAAGTAAATTTATATTGTAATCCAGCGGCAGGCACAACGCGCTTGGAATCTGGTCTAGACCTGACTTGATGGCAGTGAATGCTAAACAATAGTTTACAGTGGACTCTATCTTGGTTAGGCGGCCAACCTGCGTTGGGAGAGATTTAAACAGACCTGCAGGAACAGGAGCGTAGTCGGTGCAGGCCGAGAAACCACGTTCTGCTACCATTCCGAGTTGAGAAGCGAGAGAGTAAAGTCATTTTAGTGCGAGTTTAAAACTAGTGTCGGGCGTAGGATCCGTCGGTATAAATTATATTAATACCGAACTCCAAGACCTTCACGACCAAAGAGCTAAGTACTTTGACTGAATTATTAAATTTTTCTAAATTTGAAATTTGCAAAATTAAGAAGTGAATTAATTTAAAATTGGAATTGAAAATTTGAAATTAACGATCAAATTCTGTTGAGTGAGGACTATAATATATATATGAATTGTAAAGGAGTAATTTATTAAAGTCGAACGTAAAATTTAATTGAAATTCTAAGGATTGTAGTAAAAATTAAGAGCTGCAGGTGCTGCACCTATCCTGTAGGAACTTGTGAAAAATTCCTGTTGAGAACTGTTTAGTTTTGTTTGAGAATTTAATTTGAAAGAAGTTTATTATTATTATTTTATTAGTTTTGAGAAGAAGCCTATTTAATTTATTTCATTCAGATTTATTCAAGATTATTATTTTATTTTTTATATTTTATACTCACGTATTTACAGGACAGTGAGCCAATATTAAATCGAAAGTGCCTTGCCTAAGGAAGTAGTAATTTTAACCTATTGTTCAAAACATTGTTTTGGTGGAATACAAGGTTAATAATTGACATTTGAATTGATTTAATAAACCTGAATATTTCTAAAAGGGTGCAGTTTTAATTTCCACCAGTATCTACTTAAATCTTATGAGTTCGAGACTATTTAGGGTCATCATAATAAAAACAAAAAATTTTGTATATTAACATTCAGTATAATATCGTAGTAAAGTGTAGTCTAGTCTAGTATAGTATAGTAAAGTTAGAAAGTGAGAAATAAAATTACAACGATGGATCTTTATGTCAAGCTAGACTATTAATGAATACCTAGCAACATCTTTAACTCCACTTCTTACGCCGCAACTCTTGAACATCACCCTCACAGCTCACGTACGACGCACGTCACGGCCGACTCGGTGTCCAAAGGTAGATGGCAGGTGGAATCACAGATAACAGTAGAAATACAATTCACAACAACAGTCACTAGTATTCGGGGGGGGGGGGGTAGGGGGCAAGTGGTTACAAGGAAGCAAAACGAACTGCACAAAATTTAACCGGTTTTCAAGGAGCGATGAAGTTCTCGAGATAACACCCGCACCTGGTATTTAAAGGGTAGTTCCCTACATTAGTCACGAAGATTTTACGACGAGCCATTGCACACGGGGTTCCATGCTAACGACTGGGGCTGGTATTTAAAGGCTAGTTCACTACATTAATTACAAACAATTTTCAACAAGGTGGAAGCCGAGCGATAGACTGCTACGAGCGAGTGAGCACCACTGCACACGGGGTTACATCTTGAGCGACTTGAGCAGGGCAGCGCATAAAGGACCCTATGCTGACTGATCAGATAAAGTGATCTCGGGTTGTAGGGTAAATTAAACTATCTTGGCCAATGGGGAGAAATCACATAATTCTACGCCTTGGTTCTTAGTGGAATTCAGCTCAGCATATAAATTATCAGATTGAAGACACAAATAAAAACCAAATTAATATAAACGGTTAAGTTGAACCTTATATTAACATGAAACAGTTATAAATATTACTGTACTGTAATGTAGTATAGTATAGTACAGTACAGTACAGTATGGTACAGCATTGTGCCTTCATTAGTTAAGTTATAAATCTGGGACATACTTTTATAAGTGTTTCGTAATTAGAACGAGTAGAGGGATATTTATGAAATACTTTCAATTAGTTTAATTGGTTTAGTCTGATATAATCATTGTAAATAATTAAAATAATTTTTCTGAAAATATCTTTTAAATGCTTTCAATTCTCTTTGACGTTTAATAGTATTTTTTTACCAGTAGAAACCAAAAAAATAAATAACTAACAATTAAAGATCAACATATGAAAAATACTTATCAATAATATACTTATAAAATTATCATTAAGATATAAGATTTTACATCTCTGTACATAAAAAACAATTAATACTCTTTAAATTACTGTCAGTTGTGGAAGAAATGTTATAACTATAGTTGGGGTAAGACACAGGATTTTTTTGGAACACCACGTTAAAGCTATGGGGCTTATATAAAAACAATTTAATACAGTAATAATGAAAATACTTTTGCTTGTGTTTAGTTATTTGTTGTTTATCGATCCAGCGCAGAGTCTAATATTAGTATAAGCGACATTTGTGTTCACTACTTCCCACAAGTGAGATAGTCGTTTTTAGTAACCCACCTAGAACATGGAACACATGTCCTACACATTTTAGAGACCATAACACCCACCTAGAACATGGACCACATGTCCTACACATTTTTAGAGAGCCTATAACCCACAAAGATAATTGACTACATGTCCTACGCATTTGTTGAGAGCACATTTGTAAACTCTAAGGTTCTGTATTCACGTTGTCTCTACGAATCTACATAATCTTTATGAAAACTATATACAAATATAATCATTTCAGTGGATCATTCAGAGATGTGGCACTTTTAACTGTGGTACACCACAGACCGTGTCTTTTAAAAGCTCCCAACGTTCGGAAGCACCAGACTTTTAAAATTTCCTGATTTTAGAGATGTTAAATAGTGTAAGTATCAGGTTTTTTCCTAGCTTTGAAATATTCCAGCACCTACAAGATTGAATAATCTAAAATCTAGAAGCCTCCAAGAGATCTCAACAATCTTTGGAATACTGGTGCTTGTCTGGTAGTATATGTGAGAGCTTCCTAAATACTTTAAATGATAGAGCTTCTCGCTCGTATGGTAATGGGACCGTAACGTCGTGGGAGCCTCTGATTTTTAAAAATCTTTGAGCTCTTAGAATCTATACATTTTAAGAATACTGGCACTAGAAGGTTAATTTTTATTAAAGTTCTCGTAATGCCTCAAACTATCTTATTAACTTCGTCCTCAGCATCTTTAACCTTCTAACCTCTAGAAGCTTTAAACCTAAAGGAACTTCTGACGTGCGAGATTTCCTGGTCTACTAGAAGGTTGTGTCTGTCAGAAGTTAGGGCTTCACTGAATAGTTTAATGAAGGTTGAACACTTTCTTCCTCTAAAAACTTTCGAAATATCGTTACTGATTAGTCCTAGAATATGGAGTCCCCAGATTTTCAAGGCTTTTATTACAGAAATGATTATGTGCTGTTTCTCCATCTATTACAGTAAGCAGGTGTTTAAACTTACGGTTCCTGAAACGTTATGATTAAGTAAAGCTTCCATTAGTTACAGCCCATTTACATGATACGTATCTTAGGTTACGGCAGTGTTCGCATCTCAAATTTCATATCTCTTTCATTTTCATCTCTTTAGAGACATATGATTTATGACAACAACCCGAATCTTAGTCACCACATTTTCGGGAACGTGAGAGGTATTATAAAATATTACCAGCTTCAGAGTATTGGATCTCATGGTCTACAGATTATGACGCAAGAGCACTACCAGCCACTTAACTGAAGGTTTAGAATTGTAGAATGTTTGCAATGTCAGGCAATTCTCGATTCCTGGCAGTTACTGATAACAGGTTCGTGGTTTGTACTATATTTTTATATTATTGTATATTATATTTCTTATATCATATTAGTACCAATGAAGCTCACGTGTCAACCGCGACACGTTTTGTTTGTTATATTTTGTTATAATATTGTGTAAAAAACTTTGGTAATAAAACCAAATTGAAATAATGAGTTAACAGAGGCATTAGTACTTTCTTAAGGGGAAAAAAAAACAATAATTGTTCTCCCTTCATCTGGGAATATGTTTTTTGCTCATAACTTTTACACCACTCCTGATTCAGTGTGTAAGTTTTATTTTTAATGACGATACACATGACTGAAGAATAAATATTTTTAACTAAATTAAATAAACTTTTAATGTAGATGGTGGCCTCTATGACTCATAACGAAAATATATACATTTCACTTAGGTTACGTGAGCTCACCATTATGTTTAGATGTTGGTTTAGGAAAACTTGGAAATACTCTATTCCTGTGCGATATTAGTAGTAGTCTTTCTCTAAGTATTTGCCGCATATCTTCAATACAACAAGAAATTTAAGCAAAGAATTCATAACGATAAAACGTTTATCATATCGTATATATTTAATAATAATATTTACTTTTACTTTGATTCGTCGATTGCTCTTCAAATCCTAAAAATTCTTCCTAACCTCATCTGTGATATGTACCAGAATTTTGTTTCAAATAAGAAACGATTTTTGATAAATTTATATAATTTTAAGAGCTATTCATTTCGACGAAAGAAATAGACATATAAGTACTGTAGCATATATTATAAACTTGTATAAATTGTCTTTATAGTTTTTTAGTGATTTAATGTGGACAGATAGATTCAATATATAGAAGTACACGCAAAAAAATGATAACAATGTGTTATAGCGCTCAAGGAAATCGATATATTATTTATTGCAATATAAACATACATTTATGCATACTGTAATATACATTATATAGTATTAAATTTATCCATGACAATAAGTTATATGTAATAGAAAATTTTATTTTTGTTCTCAATGTGCTTTGAAACAAATATTATATAGAATCCTTAGTAGCTAACTTCTGTGTATGTGTGAGATTCATATTATGTAAGCTGACATACTTCCTTTAATGTTCTTTTCTTACATCTTTTAATCTTTCTGCAATGTTTTATGAACAAAACAATCCTTTCTACCCAAACACCATTCATTGATTTTGTAATATTTTTGTAAAAAAAAACCAGGCCCAATTACTGTATCACTCATGAATTATAATATTAGTTATCTTATATTAGTTGCGGCGGCCTTCTCTTCTATGGTTACAGTTGATTTCCCTCACAAGTTCTGGTTTTTAACTCAATTTGACCTCGCTCTCACATGTATTGCGAAATGTAGATTTCAGTCAATGGAATGTTTGCCGTATATCTAAAGTGAGTTACTTCTGTTCTATGGTTACAGCTGGTTTCCCTCACAGGTTCTGGTCTTTAACTCAATGTGACCTCGCTCTCACATGTATTGCGAAATGTAGATTTCAGTCAATGGAATGTTTGCCGCATATCTAAAGTGAGTTACTTCTGTTGTATGGTTACAGCTGGTTTCCCTCACAGGTTCTGGTCTTTAACTCAATGTGACCTCGCTCTCACATGTATTGCGAAATGTAGATTTCAGTCAATGGAATGTTTGCCGTATATCTAAAGTGAGTTACTTCTGTTCTATGGTTACAGCTGGTTTCCCTCACAGGTTCTTGTCTTTAACTCAATGTGACCACGCTCTCACATGTATTGCGAAATCTAGATTTCAGCCAATGGAATGTTTGCCACATATCTAAGTGAGTTACTTCTGTTCTATGGTTACAACTGATTTCCCTCACAGGTTCTTGTCTTTAACTCAATGTGACCTCGCTCTCACATGTATTGCGAAATTTAGATTTCAGTCAATGGAATGTTTGCCGTATATCTAAGTGAGTTACTTCTGTTCTATGGTTACAACTGGTTTCCCTCACAGGTTCTTGTCTTTAACTCAATGTGACCTCGCTCTCACATGTATTGCGAAATTTAGATTTCAGTCAATGGAATGTTTGCCGTATATCTAAATTGAGCTACTTCACGATCGTAGTTCTTCATAAGCCACAACTCCTCCATGTCTTCTTTGCTGCGAGAGATATGCTGCCTTGGTGTAGAGCAGAACATCTTTGTAAAAACTTAGCAGCAGACTTTTTATACTCTTGAATTATGGTTTTGTTCCAGTTTATAAAGTATTTAAACTACAACACCAGTACAACATATTGTGACGTCTGACCTTCTGTGCTCTGACGCAGCCATAATAATAATAACCATAATAATAACAGTAATAATAATAGTAATAACAATACTAACAATAACAATAATAATAATGATGATGTTTGTGATGATGATAATGATAATAATGATAATTATTATAATGAAAGCGGGTGGATATTAAGAATAACTCCAGTTTAAACTTTAAACCACCAATTTGAGCAAATTTGGTATCAGGTAATGTAAGGAAAGTTTTACGGAAATGTCTGCTGATTATCTTAACTAAACTCAATTGGGAACTGAAGTCAGGTTAAACGCTTCAACAATTCCTCAGAGAGCGCCGTAGTGTCTCAGACTGTCATTTCACGTTCCTCATTGTGTTAAGTTAGTTAAATATTCCTAGAATAAAATACAATAATCCTACTGTTGAGAAAGTTTACTACAGAGCATAGCTTTGGATTATACTCATTTTTGCTTTTTCGTTGCTAAAAGAAATACTTCTATTGACACTTTTGAAATGTTTAAAAAGGTGTAAAAAATAAGTTAGTCATGTAAAGATGAATGTATATAGCTTATTCATTCTTGAATGTTCTGCAGACTAAGGTACAGACCATTATAGAGAAAATTAATATTTACATTACAGTGACAGGCTTGAATGTCGTTCAGAAAATTGCCATGTATGAAAATGAACCATTAAAGAAATAATTATTATTAATATAGGTATGAATTTTCATGCAAAATGTAATATTTTCTTGACATATTTCTTGAGATATTATGGATAGTAATGCTACATGTGTTCCTATGTCACATATCAAAATCCAATATAATTATAATTCGTTTCTTTATAAATGTATTCTTTTTCTGAATTTCAGATAGAATCCATAGTTTCCAATAAGAACAAAGTAAACATATAAGTAAATTTTCAATTTACCAACTTCAGTACAACTATCGCAACTTCTAATACAGTTTCTGACTGTATATTAGATTATTGAGTCTATAGAGTAGTTGAGGGAGTTTCGAAGCCCTGGAGTTGATTTACTTAGTTACAGTTGACTACACTCAAAAGCGCTTGCACCTAATGGCGGATGGTTATCGCTTTATTCTGGTGATAATTCATCAGTTTCAAGGCCCCGGAGTTGCTTTGAGTAGTTATAGTTGAGTTTCCTTAACAGAGCTTGCACCTGAAAACAACTGGTGACAATTTTGTGTAGTACGTACCGAAATGGTATACTTAACTTCCGACAAGTGCCTTCGTTTCCTAAATCCAGCCCCGTTCAAACTTTTATGTGTGTGTGTGTGTGTGTGTTTGTGTGTGTGTGTGTGTGTGTGTGTGTGTGTGTGTGTGTGTGTGTGTGGTTTTGTAACTTAAAAAATATTATATATAACAAAAAAAACAACATGGCAGCTGTTAAACCTACAGAGATCTCATCTCCGTTATTTATGACATCGGAGAAAACAAAAAGAGTTCTGAAATGTTTACATTTCTAAAACAGTTTTCTAGGTGTCAAGTACATATAAATCACATAGGAACTTTTCTACAATCAAGGATAGCTATTTATACCAGTGATAAGAACAATGCGAACAAGTTCGAACTTGGTACAAAAACTGATAATGTTAATATCTCGAATGAGTACATCGGTCATAGTAGTTCGTCATTCTCTTTCAGTGTGACAGCCATCCATGAAAAAAATTTACAATTCAGTTATCTATAACCGAAGATTAAATATACTCTGGAAGGCTTATTATATTTCTAAAATTCGTTTTCTAAAAGTTTTTGTTTTTCATATAATAAGTAGTTACAAATTCTATGTAAAAACATGTTATTAACACGAGAGTTATCACTTCTTCTAACTGAGCTAGAATAAAAACTTTTCATTTCTGAATCATAAGATACTCATATTTATAATTTTATTTCACAGGAAACAGTACAAATCCTTGTCTAGTTATAAGTTAAATCGAACTAAATTGATGAATGGGTTTTAATATTTTAGAGGATTATTACTCTTTACTATAACTATAAAAGATGTAATTTAGTAGAGTAAAAATGTGAAAGTTTTATCCTTTAAGTATAATATGTAAATTATATCAAATCAACTTTACAAGTGGTAGTTAACAGCAAGCTTATTATTAGCATATTCGTAAATGAAAACCAAATCAGTATTGATGTTTTGTATAATGATCTATATTTGTGGATTCGAAATATTTAGACAGGAAAACAATAACTTTAGATTTTAGAACAAATTAAAAGAGTTATTTTCTTGGATTTACTTTATTGTTTCCTATATACATATATATATATATATATATATATATATATATATATATATATATATATATATATATAATTATATAGCATTTACCATTGTCTAGCTTACAAGATGGCAATAAATATTACTATACAAGTACATCGTCTGCGACAAACAACATGGTACCAGTAAACAGTGTTGATGATAGCCAAGTATTGGATAGAGAAGATGACATTGTATCACAAGACCTAACAACATTATACAGCTTTACGGTCTGATAGTTTAACAGAACAGGCAGCTGACATTGGGCGCAGCTGTTGCTTATTCAGCATATTTCAACATAGACTACATCGTCTGTGACAAACAACTTGGTACCAGTACACAGTGTTGTTGCTAGCCAAGTATTGATTATAGAAGATGACATGTATCACAAGACCTAACCACATAACATGATACAGCTTTACGGTCTGATGGTTTAGCAGAACAGGCAGCTGACATTGGGCGCAGCTGTTGCTTATTCAGCATATTTCAACATAGACTACATCGTCTGTGACAAACAACATGGTACCAGTAGACAGTGTTGTTGCTAGCCACCTATTGTTTGTAGAAGATGACATGTATCACAAGACCTAACCACATAGCATGATACAGCTTTACGGTCTGATGGTTTAACAGAACAGGCAGCTGACATTGGGCGCAGCTGTTGCTTATTCAGCATATTTCAACATAGACTACATCGTCTGTGACAAACAACATGGTACCAGTAGACAGTGTTGTTGCTAGCCACCTATTGTTTGTAGAAGATGACATGTATCACAAGACCTAACCACATAGCATGATACAGCTTTACGGTCTGATAGTTTTAACAGAACAGGCAGCTGACATTGGGCGCAGCTGTTGCTTATTCAGCATATTTCAACATAGACTACATCGTCTGTGACAAACAACTTGGTACCAGTACACAGTGTTGTTGCTAGCCAAGTATTGATTATAGAAGATGACATGTATCACAAGACCTAACCACATAACATGATACAGCTTTACGGTCTGATGGTTTAGCAGAACAGGCAGCTGACATTGGGCGCAGCTGTTGCTTATTCAGCATATTTCAACATAGACTACATCGTCTGTGACAAACAACATGGTACCAGTAGACAGTGTTGTTGCTAGCCACCTATTGTTTTGTAGAAGATGACATGTATCACAAGACCTAACAACATAACATGATACAGCTTTACGGTCTGATGGTTTAGCAGAACAGGCAGCTGACGTTGGGCGCAGCTGTTGCTTATTCAGCATATTTCAGCATAGAGTACATCGTCTGTGAGAAACAACATGGTACCAGTAGACAGTGTTGTTGCTAGCCACCTATTGTTTGTAGAAGATGACATGTATCACAAGACCTAACCACATAGCATGATACAGCTTTACGGTCTGATGGTTTAGCAGAACAGGCAGCTGACATTGGGCGCAGCTGTTGCTTATTCAGCATATTTCAGCATAGAGTACATCGTCTGTGAGAAACAACATGGTACCAGTAGACAGTGTTGTTGCTAGCCACCTATTGTTTGTAGAAGATGACATGTATCACAAGACCTAACCACATAGCATGATACAGCTTTACGGTCTGATGGTTTAGCAGAACAGGCAGCTGACATTGGGCGCAGCTGTTGCTTATTCAGCATATTTCAACATAGACTACATCGTCTGTGAGAAACAACATGGTACCAGTAGACAGTGTTGTTGCTAGCCAAGTATTGATTATAGAAGATGACATGTATCACAAGACCTAACCACATAACATGATACAGCTTTACGGTCTGATGGTTTAGCAGAACAGGCAGCTGACATTGGGCGCAGCTGCTGCTTATTCAGCATATTTCAGGATAGACTGCATCGTCTGTAACAAACGACATGTTATTAGTAAATAAATCGAGATTGTCTTTCAAAAGTGCTCTGAAAATTGTCTTCAATGGCCTTAGTACGATTATTACCAGTCTTAGTACTAGTATATTGGTTACTAGTATTTAGTGGTAATTGGAAAACATTGTTAAGCTTATCCCGGACTGTCCGTGTTACTGACGTTCAATTAGATGCCTTCAGCCGCAGTCTCTACTTATCGGCAGTGATTGAGCGCTACCACCGCCACGGTAGAATTACTCAACATGTGATCAGTCTTTTCAGCACATCCGGGAATACTGTACATGTCGGTATTATTATTATACAGGGGGAGTCAGAAATATGGTAAAATATTTTAAGACGTGATTTTAGAGCTAAAAACAAGAAATAAATGTTATATAAAAGTAGGTCCGGAAACGCTCCATTACTGAGTAATGGCTGGCGAAAAATTCTGCTTTGTTTTCAGTTCACCTGGTGAAATTAAGTGATTCTGAAATGTTGTGTTGTTACTTTTTTAACTCAAATAAGGTGGATTTATAAGGAAAATCACCTGAAAAATCAAATAAAACCGCTCTAGAGATTGTAGTGTGAACAGTTTTTGAGAAAAAGTATGAAATTTGCCTAAAATCTAATAACAAAAATACCGTTACAGTAACAATTACCGGTTACAATAAAATATTCATACGCGTGCCAATTAGGTAGTCGAACACCGACGTCCAGGTAGTCCGTCGATAATTTAGTTCCCGAACACTGGATAAAAAATAATATTAAGTTGTACTGGCTAACTAGGTTGTGAAATGTTGCATTATATAAAATGGAACTAACTAACGGTACAAATTGAATGCACCTTATATATTCGATTTACCTTGCATGGAATGATTATTACATGCCAGATATTAACCTTTATTAGTATTCAAACAAATTACTATCAATAACAGCTTCATTGCAAACTTTCTGAGTTTAAAAACTAGAAATAAAAGATGCACGAAACTATACGCGATTACATGAACCAGTTATTAGACTAATCTCATCAGTTTCCACATCCATGCTGCTTGGGAGGTGCAAAGAGACTGAAGACGCCAAAAAACCGCTGTAGTGTGTATTGACGGAAAAAAAACAAGCCAAGCGCACGCAGGTTGCCCGCGGCGTGCACGCTACTTGCAAATACGCAAGTGTGCATCGAGCCTTAGCTATTTAGCACTGTGAACAGAAACCTGCATTTCTAGGTTTGTTTACTAAACCTGATAACGTATATTCAGTATATGAAATTTTACATTTACAAACCATTCAAAGTAAAACAATGTAATAATCAATATATCAGCTACAATGTTTGTTCCCAAAGCATTACTTACTAGTACCGGTCGTCAATATGTAGGCAATGCTTTGTTTGGATTCTGTGTAATTTATATAGTGTTAATAAATCTGCTAAGAGTTGGGCAGAGGTTACTGATGTAATCATATTTACCTTTTAAAAACAAACTTAATGTAGTATATTTATAGTAGTGTACTTAATGTAGTACAACATAACATTAGAGCATTTATATAATTCTGAACAAACTAATATATGGGTGATTCCCCTGATTTATATCCTAGTACCTAAGCAAATTTTGAAATGATTAAAATTTACGTTGTGTCTAATTGTATGTATAAACGATTAGGTTAAACACTAGCACAAATAAATGTTTGTTGGTCATAAGAGAAGTAACTAAAACTATATTCTAGAAGATCTTTAAACAGATTTACAGCGAAAATATTCATTTTAACAAAACAATAAGTATGCAATTTAATTTATATCGTTTGGTGAAATAAATTTAAAAAGAACAGTCTATTTTAACGGTGGAACTGAATTTTAGTTTTTAAATTATATTTATATAACAAAACAACAGAAAAATGTTTTTACAGCTATTTTAAAAGATTAAAACAATAAGCTTTCATTTGTTTAAGGAGAAGCCGATACCCTTTTATTAATTATTCTGCTCATTCTCATTGGCCACTAACTTGTGCGAGGATCTTATAAAACAGAATAAACGGGCGAGTCCATATAGTACAAGGTCGATGGTACCTATAAAAAATGCAAGGGTCACAATCAGGATTCGAACCTGCGCTATCTCTAACTCAGACTCAAAATCCAACATCTTAGACCGCTCGATCATTGGCACTCCCATATTTAAATAAAATACAGTGTGTTTGCTACAATATAAGTATATAAACATTATCACAAACAAAAACGTAGTAGGTTTTTGATAATGATCTAAACCTAAAGGTTGATCTATATCCTAGTTTGATAAAATGTGCAGCATATATTAAAATCATTTTAGTAAATTATAGCCCAAACATTTTTAAAACAATACGAGTCGTATTCTGTGAAATTTTAAACAAAACTTATACATTTCTTATTTAAAACTATGGACTATTTTTAAACAATTAACTAGAAAACAATACACAAAAATAATCTAAAACATATTATATTCAGTTTTATGACGAAGTAAAATCATACTTATAAAAAATGCGGTTATGATAAATACCACAGCTTTTAGCTTTCATAGATAAAATACTTCTCGAGAAGAATAATTCCGATGTAAACAAGTTAAGAACTAATCCTGATATCTCCCCGCCGCAGCTGTACTCTGTTAACCGCTTCCACGAGCTCTGTGTGGATTTGGATATGGGTTTGTCCGTTTATATAAACTTCCAACGAGGGATTGAAAATGTTATTATTAAACGGCTATTTATTTTTATTAACAAAGGGAATGTATGCATTTATGTTTTGTGTATTTAAACGAGTTATCTATTTAAACTACATATAATATGTAAGACAACTTTAAATCTTGCATATCCATATCCAGTAAAATCTCTTATTTAGTAGAGCCAATCTCTAATACAATAGAACTAAACGCATTGTAGTGAATTTTGAGGTGCTTATGTCTTAAATAATAAAGTATAGTAGTTTTAATTTATTAAAGTTTACTATGTTTAAAAAACTTATATTCCAGTTTCATAGGGATAACAAATCTGGTACTATAAAACGACCTACACACTATTATCTATCGACCTTTGTGGATTTAAGGCTCAAATCTGAGGCCTTATAAATCGATCTAAATTTCAGAAACTATGTATTAGGAACGAGGCCACTTAGTAAACTGTATGTGATCTGCAAGATTTAAGTAAATATTGCTGAGTTAATCATTGTTAATAATACAAACATAGACAAAGTATTGTAGTTGTGTCTATTTAACATATAGACCTAACGAAATGTGCCTTAATCAATTGTCCAATATACGTATGTCCATAATGATACATGGATATACGTTAACATATATAAATGTATACTTTTCCGGTTTATTTCATAGAATGAAACTTACAAATTTGGTAGTAGGAAAATCTAACATTGATTACGGATAACATGAAAGGTAATAATACTAATAATAAGCATTGACTTTATTTACCAATTTTTCATTAGTTATAAATTATATAATTAAATTTACCTATACTTTCACGTAACTAATTAAATTATATAATATTGTTGTATACATTTTCTTCGATAAATGTATAAATATAACTAAACCAAGATTTGCTGGGTTATTTTGCAATTAATTTTGCGATATACTTGTCCGCAAACGATAAAACTATAAATGTCAAGGCTGTTTACTGTTTTTAATCTTCTGCATTAAGGGATAGTAGAGCAAAAGATGAGTTTATGTGTCTTATTTTACTATGGAACTATTCCGGATATGGGTGACGGTTTAAAAAAAGACGTAAAAATAATAAAAAAATTGTTTTTGCTACATTAAAATTTGTCCATTCAAACAGTAGTCACGAAAATAATTTGTATTTATGCGATTAGAAAACCCGTTTCTCAGGGAAATGCACCGCAATGGATACACAAACTTTTGAATGGTCCTAAGGTGTGATAATGCAAAGCTGTAGTGACGGCACATGCACATGTCAGTAAATAATTATTAAATTCTAAAGCCCTACAACGTCTTCCGTCTAGACGTCTTTTTGCTTTTAATTCAGTGCTCGTCATTTTCGATAGATACATAATCGGTTTGGATATCTTGTAGACGTCGCTCTCGTGCTCGTCATTTCCATTAGCTAGACTCTGTGACGCTCGTATAATGTTAGTTAAGGTTTGCAGACATTTAAATTTAATAGTACATATATGAAGTATATGAAATCGATAAAATGCATTTTATATAAAAAAGATTGAAATTTTTCATAAACTTATATGGGAATCAAAATTTCCTTTCGGTTTTGATACCTTCGTTAATTTATACAATCATTTGTATTTTTTACTCTTTGGCATTTCTGATGAAACATCAGCTCTGAGGATTGGCTTACTACACTTGATATTATTCTTCAGATGTAAATTACTATAGAATGTAAAGAAATAAATATTTGTAGCATGTTTTCCTTGTTTGAAAACACGGATAAAAAAACGTTTTCTAAAAAATGAAACCTAGCTAGATCTATTTATTGGCCCCAAAACGCCCAACGTATAAAATGTCATGAAAGTCATTGGAGCCGTTTTCAAGATTCATATGTACACACAATATCTGCTCGGTTAATGGTATTACATAAATAAATTTTGAATTGCCCCTGTAGCAAATGTGTAGTTTATTATGTGCAGGCAATCTGAGAACTTTTATCTTTTGCAGCGCTGCCTGGTGGCGAGTTACATCAATAAGGATAGATATAAATCCTGTTCGTGGAAAAATATATATACATACAAATTTTTATAAAGATCAGTAAGATCTCACCAGGCTCACAATTGAGTTCATATTCATTCCTATTCATATTAAATCAACCCTTTCCACCATGGTTACGCTATGTTTTTAAAGCCTATGTTTCTGAGTCCACTAATGTTATATATAGAATCATCCTCTTTCATATATATAGAACACAAGCAGCTGTGACTCACTCTCTCCGATTATTAAACCACAGTATATTCCTATGTACCAATACTGAGGTAAAGCTTCTGTTGATGGTGATCAGGATATCAGAGCATCTATGTTGAAATTCTTTTGGTAATCTGCCTACTTAAAAATGCGTGGCACGAGCCTTGAACAACATTTCTTCCCCTGACAATTTCTTAATGAATATCCTTGAATTGAGAAGCATTATAATTTATTGCAAATGCGTTATTGTTTTCTGTAGAAATTGTCTTGTTATCGACTTTCTAAAAACGAAAACAGTTAATTTTATGAGGAGTACAAATCAAGACCAATGTTTAATGGTTGAGTAATTCGTAAGCACCATATTTTTATTTCTCATGTATAATTTACATGTTGTTAATAGATTTACTGACTTAAGCTATCAGTCAGTTAACCATTATTTCTAGATCATCGTAAGCGCAGTCACTTTCATGTTAGAACAATTCCCGGAAACAGCTTGTACATGAATGTTGAGTTCAGTTCCAGTTCGCGGTCCTCTTAATTCTGTGTTTTGAATCTCATTTTAGTACAAACGACTTCTGGAATCTGGAGACATGTTCATCTGAAGAGATCTAAAAACAGTTAAAAACGAAGAAGCTCCAAATAAAAAATTTACATTGTTTCGACATGTCACTAAAACGATCTCTAAGCACTGTGGAGCAACCGAGTTTTCCACATACAAAGTAGCCAATGTGGGAAAGGTTGACTTCATATGAATGTTAAGGCATGATAAACCTACATCATAATATATATTTCTGTGTTTTAAAAACTATAGTTGACAATTTATTGTTCAGAAAATTAAAAATATACTTAAACACTATAAATGTTCAAAATAATCTTATTCAACACATTAACTTACATGAAAAATTAGAGTTTAAGGATTGTTTGCCAATAAGTTATGAACTTATAAACATGTATACGTTACATACAATTAACCATGGTGGGAAGAGTTGTTGTCATATGAATGTTGAGTCTAGCTCCGGTTACCTACATCTTAATGCAGCGCCAAGAATCTAATGTGAATCGGGATTCTCACTGTCCCATCACGTGCACAATTGAGTCGACTACAAACTGGAGCTAAACTTTTAAGGTGAGTTAAACGGCCCTATACCGCCCATAAAATTTCACAGATTGTTTCTTATACCAATATAACATTGCTGAACTAAAATAAATATATTATGAAAATATTTTCATGAATTATAAAATTTTCTTTAAAATAGTATATTTTTTTATAAAAAGTTTTTAAAGATATATTTTTTTAAATTTTATTTGTTAACATATTAAGATAATTCTAGTTCCATATCATCAACCAATGATACTGAGAAAATGGTAAAAAATATCATCAAGATATGTCAAGTACTTTCTGAGATAATGGGGCATTTATACGTAAAAACATAGTTTTCGGTAAATTGGATTTAAACAAAGTATAACATATATTGATACAGAAAAGTAAAAACTGCCCTACCTTAAAAAGCTCCAGGGTTATAATCCTTTAGGTTTGGGGCCTCTGTAACAAAGTTTGACCTTTTCTTGGCTAGTATTGCTTCTTTTGTCGCATCTAGTACAGCTTTTTCAGCTTTTCGCAGTCGCTCCTCGTCCAATTTTTTCATCGTTTCTACCGTGTTCTTCCCACAGTTATTAAGTCCAAGCTCATGTAATACCTTTAGCCTAGTAATATTGCCATCATTGAATGTACTGACAGCATCATACACTCCTAACTCTAGTGTTAGCCTTCCTACAAATGTGTTTTTTGGTATTCTAGTCCATACGACGTTGTTAAAAGCCTCATTGACGTTCTGAGTTTTTCCATGGACACATCTTCTTAGTAAGTCTGGGTTGGCTATATGTCTCAAATCTGGTTTCAAAACTTCCATTACAGGTACAGGAATGGAGTTCTTATGGCTGAATGTTGAGAGCTCCTTCTTATCTTCAGCTAGCCTGTACTTGCACCATGTTTTGGGCGGTGGAGGGCAAAGGCCATGACTTGGATTCTCATCTGTCGAAATCTTATGATAATAAATTGCCCATACAGCTCTTTTCATTTGATTTAGATCTGTGCAATTACCTCTTATGGCATTGCTGTAATAAGTTTGCAACTCATCAACTTTTTGTCAGATAGCCTACTTCTTATCGATTTTCCATCGGACAACTCTTTACCTTTGTAGGAAGCTTTTGTGTTTCGCAGTATTGATCCCATACGCTTTGCTACATGGTTTATGCACTCTAACTTAGACACTACTAAATCAGGATAAGGATTACTATCTACAACAGCTAAATAAGCCTTGGAGTCTCCATCACTCAACATCTCCTTATACCTAACACCTCGCTTTTTGATAGATATATCAGAAAATGTCATGCAAACATTTTTTTCAAAAATTAAAAAAAATACTTTTAATTGTCAGAACATTATGATTGACCCATCAAAAGTTTCGTAAAGGAATTTAGAATAATAATTCACCATAAAATAAAAAAATATTTTTTTTCGTATTTTACAGTTTAACTCACCTGTATTTATAGAGTTCAATAGGCCTAACTTATTTGTTTGAGGTAAAAGCTCAGAAGGGGCCAGCTTCTGTCAGACTGAGGCAAGGAAAACAAAGTATTTACTCACAGATCCTCTGTGACAAAGGCTGGGTATGAACTGGGACCAATATGCCTCTCGATTCTCGAATGTACGTAAGGGTGAAATTTATCTCCCAATAGGATTTTTAATTGCAGCTGAAACGAATAAAAACTGTTCTGAAAACACAATAGGACGAGAATATGTCTTCATTATTAAGTATTCTATACGTTATGTGACACCCATTTGAGTATCGCTGTTATATTAAAAGATGTTATTAAACCTTTAATTTTAAATACGGATTATTAAATGAAAATCAGTAATTACAAATGTGTTTCAATGTCAAGAAACAAGCTTATAATACAGCAAGCACTAATTTTATATATTTAGTACTTTATAGACGGTGGGACAAAACTCCTCAGTTTTCCAAAACGTCCTTCCTGTTGCCAAACAAACGATCCATTAATATAGCTCACATATTTGAGAGATGCCTGTTGACTATCAAGGGTAGTCCAAACCTACAGTTTCCCACTGGAAACAAACAATTATTCCTGAATATCTAAGAAATAAATACAATTAAATATAATTCTTCTACCTACTTCTAATAGTCATATTTATTTATATACAATAATCTCATATACAAAATTATCTGGATCGACACAATAATATATATTGAATAGAAATATCAGGTAAAATCTTCTGTTATGACTTTCACTCGCAGAAATTTATCAGACTCACTAAAAGCTATCTAAGAAATGCTTTGTACAAGCGTCTCGTAACTGAATGCAAATATTATAGTAAACATTCGTCTCTGTTTGAGTTCCTAAACAATTGAGTTTCTCCTACACATCTGCAAGCTTATTTCAGAGAATAAAAGATTATTGGAATTAAAAAATAAAGAATATAAAGACAGAAAGCAAGAAGCAGACTGAAAGCCACATAAAACAGTGTTGCACTCAGATAAGTCAATAGTGCGTTGTAAAGCCAGAGTGCTGTACTATCGCCAAGAGTTAAGTTTATGAAATCTCTAAATACTCTCTATATACTGATAACTGCTTAGTCGCTTATATCTCTATTTACCTCCAACTGTACAGAAATAAAGACAGAAAGCAAGAAGCAGACTGAAAGCCACATAAAACAATGTGATTAATAAAATTATTTAACAATTTTCAAACAAACGTCTAATGTAGTTAATCGTGTAACGATGAAGGGACATGATGTATTAATACCCCCAATCTGACCATATAGTTACACTTTCACGATCATTATGGTTCTACACAATACAAAGCTAACGCCTACTACACCAAATAGTTGAACCCAAATCACTGGAGTGACAGAGTAGGAGGGACGGCGAGTAACAAACGGTGATATGTGGTTAACCGTAACCACTGCTGAGGGACTGCATTTATATTAATAGCATTAAAAGAGGCAGATATTTATCGAACTAATAATAGTAGCAGTCTATGTTTTTTTATATATTTTCCGTGATTTCTATGACTACAAAGAATTTTAGTTTTTATTTACAAATCCCCAGGAAAAAATTTAGAAATTTTAGATAATGTGAGAATAATTGACGACATTTTAGCTTGAGAAATATTATAAAATGTATAGGAAAAAACATAATAGTGAGCAAAGTCAAATTTAAAAGTTGGTCACAACATGGACTAGCGCACAGTTGCATTGTTGTTCCCATTGCATTGTTCACTGAATCTTTTATATTTAAACTTTTATGAAATATAACACAGTGAAAAAAAAAAAACATAAAATTAACATGTGTAAATATGTCTAAAAAATTACAAATATAAACATTGCATGAAACTTCATGTCTAAAAATCGAGCAAAAATCAAAGATTAGTTAAATGATTTCCCTTCTTTAACTATAACATCCACTTGGTTGTCATAGAAGCAATTAACTCAACACGCTGACACAATTTCTCTTTCGGCTGTGGAGGTGTCTTACTATGTGTTATACTCGGAAACTTGTATTGTATTTTTTCTCAGTGAAGGACAGTCAATATTTTAAACGTAATTAGGACAAACCTTCTCAGTAAAAGTAACGAAACAATTACTCAGATGTCCACCACCACACAGTGTCTTGTCACGTTTAACACTCGGCGACTTGTATTGTATTGTTTCACAGTGAACGACAGTCAATATTCTAAAAGTAATTAGGACAAACCTTCTCAGTAACAGTAACGAAACAATTACTCAACTGTCCATCACCACACAGTGTCTTGTCACGTTTAACACTCGGCGACTTGTATTGTATTGTTTCACAGTGAACGACAGTCAATATTCTAAAAGTAATTAGGACAAACCTTCTCAGTAACAGTAACGAAAACAATTACTCAACTGTCCACCACCACACAGTGTCTTGTCACGTTTAACACTCGGCGACTTGTATTGTATTGTTTCACAGTGAACGACAGTCAATATTCTAAAAGTAATTAGGACAAACCTTCTCAGTAACAGTAACGAAACAATTACTCAACTGTCCACCACCACACAGTGTCTTGTCACTTGTAACACTCGGCGACGTGTATTGTATTGTTTCTCAGTGAAGGACAGTCAATATTCTAAAAGTAATTAGTACAAGTAATTAGGATGTATTGAGAGTTGGAGAGTTAATGTCGGGACAGTTGAACTGTCTAATGTAAATAGGACTCGTACCCCGGGGCGCAGTGTTGGCAGTTCTGTAGAGCAATGTCATATTACCATTTTTATATCAATACTCACACATTAATGTAGTGTGTAAGCTGATTTTGCATAGACTACCGCATCAACACGCAATAGCAGCTGTCTCGGAATTTTGCACTTGCGTGTAAAATTCCTTTCCGAAGTAGTTTATGCACTACTTTAATGTAAAATTACCCTTAAAGATGTATTTAACTACCAGAATTATTTACTGCTATGTAACTCACATTGTCTCCTGATGAAATATTTGAACACCATACATAAAAACAACTCGCGATGAACCTATATACGAAGTAGGTATAAGCGGCTTATTCCGCTCACAAAGAGATTGTTCCTGAAGTGTTCAGTGCGGCAGAGCGCTTCACTTGATAACCGATTATTTTCAGCACCAAGGTTATCGCCCCTATGTAACAAATAAGGCGGTTTAGATATTTACTCCATAATTTCTGGCTTGTATTAAATATTGTCAATTAAGCGCAGTGACTAGATTTAGAATATATCAAGCAATGCTACATACCTGTATGTAGTCTCCAAAACTGTTTAGTAAAATTCAGAAATATAAACCACTTCAAATACTTTATTTTGTATTTTAACTGTATAAGTCACATATAATATGGGACTTATATTTAATTTTTCATGTTAATAATTGAAATAAAAAATAATAATTAATTTGTAAGTGGTTATTATTATTCATTTTATTTATTACATTTTAGATATTGTATTACGGAATATTATCTTGATACAATCTTATTTAAAAGTAATAAAACACAATAAGCATGTTTAATTTACAATATAACATGCGCGTCCGTAGGTATATGTGTGTTTATGTTTGTATGTTATGAAAGTTACAATCCTTTTTCAGTTAAAAAGTTACTCTATAAATAAGCAAAAAGGTTTTAAAACCGATATGATGCTAAACTGTGTTATGATAATAAATGTTTACTTCACGAAGTAGGTCAAGCCTCCACATGGTAAAACAACCGTGACTTAGCCAGGTCTCACCTCTTTGACTCGGCAGATTCCTCGGAGTGGGAAAATATCAGGCTCTGGAGGTCCCTGCTCCACTGCACAACCTAAGACCTCCCTAGACGCTGCACTCATCTAGACTTGCCGTCCATCCTCAAACCTCCCCCCCGACCACGTACATCATCTTCATTGTTCATCTACTTGCTATGACTTGACTCCATTAACCACACTTCAGCACTGTACCGTTCTCCCTTGCAGTAAAGTGTATGCTGTAATACACTGATGTTTCTGCTTTCCAGCAGTCATTGGGAGATATGTTTAGAAGCTGCTCTGAGGGAAATCACCCTGTTTCCACAATTCCGTTTATAGCCAAATATTTACACATAAATATATGTTTCATATATCTACATACATATTTTTGTTTTGTACAAGAGAAAAACAATAATTAGGTACTCATGAAATATATATATATATATATCTAATACTCGCCTTCAGCTCGCTGGGGGCTACGCCCCAGGCCTCCAATGTAAGTGCCTTAAATTCGGAGATAAGAGGGATTTGGTGATTGGTAAAATTCGGACATGAGGTCATGCCAGGAAATTCCATGGAGGGGGTTTTTAATGTTACCAGGGGTTAAGACATCAGGGGGTTTAATTTACTTAGGAGGTTATCTGGTCATACCAGATAGTTCCCGGTGGGGGGGTAATGTTACCGGGGGTTAATGACACACCCCAGGCCCCCTTTCCGGTGTTGGCCAAATTTGGGGATAAGCGGAATTCGGAGTTAAAACTGGACCCATTTTATTGAAATTTTCAGTTTTAATCAAAGTGACTTTAATGGCATTTGACAGGTTAACCGTTAGAGATACGACAAAAAGTGACTGGAACTTTCGTGTCGCAAATTTAATTTTTGTATTTCGATTCCAACCTCGGATTTGAGCTACGATCTCTGGTTTAGTCGGTACAACCCTTGGAATAAAAGTCTGCACTGGTCAGCTGTTGTGTAAGCAGATATAGTGTAAATAAATTAAAAAAACTACCTTTATCAGATTATTAAGTTGATCAGGGGGTTTAATTTAATCATGAGTTCATCAACCAGGAAATTCCCGGGAGGGGGGGTTAATGTTCTCGGGGGTTAAAGAACGCGTGGTACTTTTGTAGTAAATGTGTGTCTGGGCACGAGGAATTTTTATAAAAAAAACGTTGATCAGGGGGTTAAAATTACTTCGGAAATTATCATTCCACGCCACAGTTTTGACCCCAGGCCCCTTTTGGGTGTTTGCCGAATTAGGGGATAAGCGGTATTCGGTGAGAGGTTAATCAGAGAATTAGATTAGGGGTCTGGGAGTTTAAATTAGACCTATTTTATCGAATTTTCCAGTTTTAATCAAAGTTTTGATTTTAAGGCCATTTTGTGGTTTAACCGTTAGATATACGACAAAAAGTGACTAAACCTTTCTTGTCGAAAATTTAATTTTATTTCGATTTTGACCTCAGATTTGAGCTACGAGCTCTAGTTTTAGGTGTTACAGAGCGTGGTAGAAAAGTCTGCACCGGTCAAACTATTTTAAATTGCTTAGTGTAAATATAATAAAAAACCTACTATAAGTCAGTATTTTAAAGTTTTTAGGGGGTTTAATTTGCTCGGTATTTTTATAGTCATGCCAGGAAATTCCCAGGGGGGGTTAATGTTACCGGCAGTTAGGACATAAGGGGGTTTAATTTACTCAGGAGGTTATCTGGTCGTACCAGAAAATTCCAGGAGGGGTTAATGATACCTAGGGTTAAGACATCAGGGGGTTTACTTTACTCAGAGGGTTATCTGGTCACAGAAGAAAATTCCGTGAGGGGTTAATGTTACCGGGGGTTAAGACATCAGGGGGTTTAATTTATTCAGGATGTTATCTGGTCATGCAAGAAAATTCCAGGGTGGGTTAATGTTACCGGGGGTTAAGACATCAGGGGTTTAATTTACTCAGGAGGTTATCTGGTCATACTGAGAAATTCCAGAGGGGGGGTTTATTGTTACTGGGTGTTAACACACACGTGGTTCTCTTTTAGAGGTTGTTGTGTGTGTTAAAATAAATAAATTCTCTCTGTCACTATCTACTATTGACGTTTCGCTAACGCTCAGCCAATTCCCTAGGGGGGTTGTAATCACTCGGTAACGTAGTAATAATTGTTCAATCCGGAACCAGAATGAATTGAACAAATCATAGCAGCAAAAAATTTAAAACAACCAAAATGTGCATTTTTTTTAGAAAACACGATAAATATTTTACCATTGAAAGCGATTTACAGGCTTACTAAAGGATATAAGACAAAAGGCTACCGAAACTTTTTTATAGATCTCATAGTTTTATAGTTACTGAATGATAAAGATTTAAACTCCAATCAACGGTTCGGCTGATATCGACTCCAGAAACAAGATTTTCACGTATCAATCACAAAATAATTGCATTTAAATGCGTTTTGCGGTCGAACCATTGTAGATAGGTCAAAAAGTCACTGGACCTTTTTTGAAGAAAATATTATTTCCTAAATCTAACCTTTGTTTCATTTTGACCTCCGACCAATTTTTTCGCCGCTATCGACCCCAAAAACAAAGTTTTCACGTGAAAATTACAAAAAAAATCGCACATAATCACGTTTTTCGGCCAAACCAATAGAGATAGGGCAAAAAGTCACTAAACCTTTTTTGTAGATCGCGCAATTTGCTAATTTGATGGGTCAATCAGATTTGAGCTACGACCAATGGTTCGGCCGCTATCGGGCTCGAAACATTATTTTTATCGAAAAAATCTCTGGAATGTCAAATATTCGAGCGTTTTGTCGCTTAACCATGGAAGATAGAGCAAAAAAGTTACTGGACCTTTTTTGTAGTTCACTTCATTCCTGACGAACGATTTTTCGTCAGATCCGAGCTAGCTCCAACGGTTCGCCCGCTATCGGGCTTACAAAAAAGGCCTGCAAAGGGTAAAAAATGAATTTTTTTGAGGGATTTAAAATTTAAAATTCCCGGTTTTCAGACTTTTCCTGTTGGTTATACGGCAAAAGGTACCTGCGTGCAAAATTTCAAGTTTCCAGCACCTTTAGAAGTAGGTTAGAATTTGTATACATATATCAGTCAGTCAGTCAGTTTCACATGCGGCTGTATAGTATATCTAATATACTATACAGCCGCATGTGAAACTGACTGACTGACTGACTCACTGATATATAGATACAAATTCTAATATAGTTCTAGAAGTGCTGGAAACTTGAAATACTTTTAAACCCCTCAAAAAAAATTCCCAAAAAATCGCGCATTCTTCACCCCCTGCAGGCATTTTTTGTAAGCCCGATAGCGGGCGAACCGTGTGAGCTAGCTCGGATCAGACGAAAAATTCATGGTCAGGAATGAAGTGAACTACAAAAAAAGGTCCAGTGACTTTTTGCTCTATCTTCCATGGTTAAGCGACAAAAACGCTTGAACATTTGACATTCCAGAGATTTTTTCGCTTAAAATAAAGTTTCGAGCTCGATAGCGGCCGAAGGGTAGGTTGTAGCTCAAATCTGATTGACCCATCAAATTAGCAAATTGCGCGATCTACAGAAAAGGTCCAGTAATCTTTTGCCCTATCTCGATTGGTTTGGCCGAAAAACGTGATTATGTACAATTTTGTTGTAACTTTTACGCGAAAGAATCTTTTGTTTTTGGGGTCGATAGCGGCGAAAACCATTGGTCGGAGGTCAAAATAAGACTAACGTTTTATTTAGGAAATAAGATGACCTACAAAAAAGGTCCAGTGACTTTTTACTATATTTCCCTTAGTTTGACCGCAAAACGCGATTAAGTGAAAATATTGGACATGTTCGCCTAAAAATTTACATTCCGGGCTTGATAGCGGAACACAACAATATCTATTGGACATGTATTTTATTATTTTTGCTATAATTAACGAGTCCCATAGGACTTGTCACATAGGATCCGGAAGCCTGGAAGTTAAATGTACAAAAAATATTTGACAGATGATTACCACAATAATATTAGTTGAATGTATTTCATATGTTTTGTTATGTTAACTAGTAATATAGGGTTCTCAGATCCCGTAACCATGAAAATGAACAGTACCTAAAACAATTGAAAGATGAATAACACAATAATTTGCATTCTCTATGCTTTTATGGAATGGCACCAGTCTGATCACAGGCTCTAGACATAGAGTGGGCCAGATAAAATATATTAAAGCACAATAAGTAAAACGCAGAGTCGTGCTTTGTACTCTGCTAAAACAAAGTGCTCCAGCCAAACTGGAGTCAATTTTTTAGGATATTGGCTGGATCCTTCACTACCCTGGACTGCGGCCAATCGTAGACGACACTGTTAACTCACATTCACTCAGCTGGTTATTCTGACAGTGTATGAACAATAAGTATCCGCCCTACTTGACCTAAAAGGGAAGTGGACAGGTACCAAACAAGAACTGATGTTCACTCCTACAATGTAAGAAGAGCCATGCTCATGGATTTCCCTTGATGTAGATTTAATTAGGCAAACAGAATTGAAACCCAGATTCAAGTATATGAATTTACAACAAACTGTTATTTGATGAATATTAAATTTTAAAATAATTCTAAAACATCAAAATGTTAATGATCCTACTTATTTACTCGTGTATTTAAATGATAATTAATCAAGTGATTTTAATTAAATCGCCATCACCGAGAAATGTTAATTATGAGTAAATTGTGATTTTTGGTATATGTTTTTAAATGAAAGATTTAAAAAGTTTATTCTTTATTGAGTCGAATGATAAAGGAAGTATGCTATATTATTAACTAATCCCATAGGAATCGATAGCTATGGGGCTGAAACTCTGTAAGTGATTTTCGTTATGCTATTATTTATTGATATGTTTTTCATCTAATTTAATATGTGGAAGCCTCGGTTGATTTTTCATAACAAACATTATATTTTAAATTAGTTATGCTTACTTCATATTAGTTAATACGATGGTTTTTAGAATAAAGATGATGAAATGGAAAAAATTTATATCCGAATATTTGCCATTATTTAGTCCTACGAAATTAATAATTAATGCTACGTTTTCGAAATCTACAATCTCATCTCTTGCTAAGATGAATAACTAAAACTAACATACAATTGAAATGTGAGTTAAAATGAACAAATCATACATGAGCGTAGTAACACATACATGTCACGTTGTGTGTCAACTTCACTAACTGTAAAACAGGCAGTGAATAAAACAAAACTTAACACAATCCAGATTATATACTGAATAGTCCAGATTACATACTGAATAGTCCAGATTACATACTGAATAGTCCAGATTACATACTGAATAGTCCAGATTACATACTGAATAGTCCAGATTACATACTTAATATTCCAGATTACATACTGAATAGTCCAGATTACATACTGAATATTACAGATTACATACTGAATAGTCCAGATTACATACTGAATAGTCCAGATTACATACTTAATATTCCAGATTACATACTCAATAGTCCAGATTACATACTGAATAGTCCAGATTAACATACTTAATATTCCAGATTACATACTGAATAGTCCAGATTACATATTGAATATTCCAGATTACATACTGAATAGTCCAGATTACATACTTAATATTCCAGATTACATACTGAATAGTCCAGATTACATACTGAATAGTCCAGATTACATACTTAATATTCCAGATTACATACTGAATAGTCCAGATTACATACTGAATAGTCCAGATTACATACTGAATAGTCCAGATTACATACTGAATAGTCCAGATTACATACTGAATAGTCCAGATTACATACTGAATAGTCCAGATTACATACTGAATAGTCCAGATTACATACTTAATATTCCAGATTACATACTGAATAGTCCAGATTACATACTGAATATTCCAGATTACATACTGAATAGTCCAGATTACATACCGAATAGTCCAAATTACATACTGAATATTCCAGATTACATACTGAATAGTCCAGATTACATACTGAATAGTCCAGATTACATACCGAATAGTCCAGATTACATACTTAATATTCCAGATTACATACTGAATAGTCCAGATTACATACTGAATAGTCCAGATTACATACTGAATAGTCCAGATTACATACTTAATATTCCAGATTACATACTGAATAGTCCAGATTACATACTGAATAGTCCCCAGATTACATACTGAATAGGCCAGATTACATACTTAATAGTCCAAGCTATCAATATAAGTTGTAACAAATAAATTAATAATAATAAATAAATAATTATAATAATTGTTTTTAATTATTATATTTATTATTATTTTGAACTAGAGTCTCAGCTAATCTAGCAGAAATGTGTGGAGTTGGGTAATCTGGTACATACAGTATCCTAATGGTACATGTATACATACAGAAACTTCTAAAATAGCAATATAAATTTATTAAAAGGACTAGAGTCTCAGATAATCTAGCAGCAATGTGTAGAGTTGGGTAATCTGGTACATACAGTATCCTAATGGTACATGTTTACATACAGAAACTTCTCAACTAGAAATATAAATTTATTAAAAGTACTAGAGCCTCAGCTAATCTATCAGTAATGTGTGGAGTTGGGTAATCTGGTACATACAGTATCCTAATGGTAAAATTGTACGTAGAGAAACTTCTCAACTAGCAATATAAATTTATTAAAAGGACTAAAGCCTCAGCTAATCTATCAGTAATGTGTGGATTTGGGTAATCTGGTACATACTGTATCCTAATGGTACATTTTTACGTAGAGAAACTTTTCAACTAGCAATATAAATTTTATTAAAAGAACCAGATCCTTAGGTAATCTAAAAGTAATAAAAGGAGTTAGATAATCTGTGCAACCGTATTCTATATGTTCATACGGTAGTCCAATATGGATCGGTATTGTGGAAGCTTTAGATTCTCTTTTATCTATTTTAATACTCTTCTCCTCTACTTTACGTTTATGTTGCTTGTGATTTTAAATAATCAGGTAATGGAAAGTATATTTTTATTTAATTATATGTATTCCTTGTAGACACTTACATAAACTAATGATGTAAGTGTCAGTGATTGAGCACTTGTTAGCCAAGACACATTAAACCGTCTGAAGAGGTATCATTAATTGACTTCCTCCTTAAAGCAAGGATAGTCAGCCCAAGTTTCCTTACTGTAAAGTAATCAAAAGAACTGACACAAGGAGTTTTAATGAACCACAGCAGAGGAGATAATCAAGTCTAACGTCTACCTGCAAGTTTGCAGCTTTCCGACAATCAAGTTTGCTGCTAATTTACTTTGTTATCAATAATTCCATAAGACAATTCAGATCCCAATGCATATAGATTTCAATATTTTAGTACTTTTTTTGAGCCTTTCATAAACACAACATACAAAAGATAATTATCAAAATATTAGTTCAATAATCTACACGCCAATTCTATAGTAGAGAAATTTAAAATTTAATAAAACCATAAGTTCAATAAATGTCAATAACCGTTCCAATAAATTATAAATCGATATTGTATTTAAGTTTTTAATGTGCATTGAATTTTGGGAGAGGTATTTTAGGTAGTAAAATTGCTTTATTGAAAATTAATCAACCAAAAGTGATGACCTTAGAACGCAATTTCAAAGGTTTTGCTCCTGTATGAGCACATCTGGTTCGAGTGAATTATATTTCCGACGCCTATGTTGCTTTGTTTTACAATTAAAAAAATATATACCACATATCAGGGAAGCCTATTTCTAATGGAAATTAAGGTGTGTTTTATATGCCTTTACATTTTATTATAAAAGTTAAATTGCAATTTTTCTTTTATATCTAATACTTGATATTCGGTAAAATGAACAGTTAAAAGTACCTACCTAATCGATATAACTGAAACGGCATGGAAAATAGTAATTAATACCTTATTTACTCACTATGATGTTATACAAATTGAAAATAAACGATGTTTAGACAGAACAGCTGATTACATTTGACATCTTCTTCAGTTAATATTTCACAACTTTAAAAATAAAGAATAAGTACGGGATGATTGTTCAAAACTTAATTAAAATTCTCCAGTCGAACGATTTAGAGATTTTTAAAAGAATTACTTCAATTTCTTAACTCAAGAAGAGAAATTTATTTAAAACAAAATAACTATCTGCATATTGGTAACTTAAATGTAACCTGGATAAGGTGCTTCAACCTAGGAAGCCTGATGGACCCTTAGCGAGAAGATAACCTAGATTCTTACAAGACTCCTACGTCAAGAAACAAATAGTACATTGAGGCGGCATGGGATTTCCCGAAGCCTACTAGCCTAGAGCTAACAATTAGAGAAGAAGAAAAAACTTTAAAAACCAGAATGGGAATTTCCGCTACTTGAAAGAACATTTGATAATACACTTAGCCTAGAGGGATGAACGAAATAATATGGCTAAATTCATATCAGGGACGTAAGGGTCTCTATGTAAAATGTCAATGCAATGTGATGAATAGTTTACGCGTAAAAGCAAAACAAAGGGCACTTTCACATTTATATTATTGTAGGATTAGAATGTTAGGCGTGGCATACAAATTTGCTACATATTTGTTCTATCTGCTATACAATAAATAGTAAAATACAAGTGCCGTATATAAATCAACTTCGGTCAACAATTTTTGACCAGCTTCCTTGTTAGATAGAAACCAATGAAAACACTTTCACTGGAGAAAAGTAGTTTTCATTTTACTTTTTTCAGTGTATTTAGGCTTCTTCCATAGGATGCGCTTGCCGCCGCGAAGTATTACTAAAGAAATGACGTATCCGCGGCGCGCGCGAAGTTTTCTGATTTTTTCGGACTGATGATGAAAACTTCCAGTCCACGTAGCTCCTGAAACCATATTCAAAAACCCTCAAAAGCAAAAATGTATTATATTGTAGAGTAGAATCTAAAAACAACATAAAATACAGGGTGGTCTATGAAAGATTTTAAAGTTTTCCAATATGGCGGCCATCTTCAAAAAAATTTTGAAAGTGTATCCCTGAGTAAATCTTAAAATTGAGCAAGTTCCAAATTTAAAGTGTGGTGCTAAGTCGTGTAATGAAAAAGTTAGCTATTGGATCACTTTAAAAACTCACCCGGTATATCCGATTCCAAGTTTTCGGAACGTAGCGCCTGACAAAACCAGGCGGCAATATTGAGGCTGTATACATATTGGCTGCAAACAGTAATGTAAGGTGTTTTTCTCACTGCTCTTATATTCCACGGTTGTGTTCATTGAGTTAACGTCGGAGCTTTACTAAGGTACATAATGTCATAGAGTTATTACAGTAATTGTCGAATAAATAAATGTTGTACCGGAACAGGGCATGATTATTTGCCTTTTTGAATGTAACATAGCAATAATACATCTACATTTTGATTTGAAATTTTGTATAAAACTTCAAATAAGCCTGTAACGCCAGAAGAGGTAGAGTGAATTCATACATTGTTATAAAGTATGGTCACCTGTTATGCACAATCGGTCATATTTTGTATATAGAATTAATGTCATAGACTACAATGTGAAGGATATAAGCGTTCAGAACATTGGGGATGATGAGGATGTTTCAATTCACTTCAGGAACTGCTGAATAATGAAACTCTGGTCTGCGAGTGTATCCTGGCCAACATTGCTTTGTGTGGCTCGGAGTTGGGCTATCCTTAATGAGTTGCCATTCATTTATGAAAACTGGGATTTAGTTTTGTTGTTGCTGAAAGTATTTTAAAGGAAAATAAAAATACCTTAAAGGTAAAACCTTTTATGGAATGTAATTGTGTGACACATAAATATGAATATAAATATCAAAGCAAAATGAAGACAACGTTATGTATCACTGACCTATCGTTGTTGACTATATAGTTACTGTACATTTATGGAAAAAATTAAACGCCTCTATATATAAAGTAAATGCAGCAATATTGAACCAACCATAAGTGAAACGTGCCTTCAGTACAAGTTGTAAAAATCTGCTGAGAGTTGGCAGAGGTTACTGATATTACAGATCATTACACAACATTAGTGGTATATAAGGAAATGTGTGACTCAGCACCTATGTATGAGTTCTCGTCTATCAGAAAGATTGATTACTCCTTGCTGGCCATGTGTCTGGCAGAGCATTACTTACTAGTACCGGTCGTCAATATGTAGGCAATGCTTTGTTTGGATTCTGTGTAATTTATATAGTGTTAATAAATCTGCTAAGAGTTGGGCAGAGGTTACTGATGTAATCATATTTACCTTTTAAAACAAACTTAATGTAGTATATTTTATAGTAGTGTACTTAATGTAGTACAAACATAACATTAGAGCATTTATATAATTCTGAACAAACTAATATATGGGTGATTCCCCTGATTTATAT
Source organism: Homalodisca vitripennis (assembly GCF_021130785.1). NCBI lineage: Eukaryota > Metazoa > Arthropoda > Insecta > Hemiptera > Cicadellidae > Homalodisca > Homalodisca vitripennis. The sequence continues at coordinate 1,465,669 of NC_060214.1, read as the reverse complement.
CCTAGTACCTAAGCAAATTTTGAAATGATTAAAATTTACGTTGTGTCTAATTGTATGTATAAACGATTAGGTTAAACACTAGCACAAATAAATGTTTGTTGGTCATAAGAGAAGTAACTAAAACTATATTCTAGAAGATCTTTAAACAGATTTACAGCGAAAATATTCATTTTAACAAAACAATAAGTATGCAATTTAATTTATATCGTTTGGTGAAATAAATTTAAAAAGAACAGTCTATTTTAACGGTGGAACTGAATTTTAGTTTTTAAATTATATTTATATAACAAAACAACAGAAAAATGTTTTTACAGCTATTTTAAAAGATTAAAACAATAAGCTTTCATTTGTTTAAGGAGAAGCCGATACCCTTTTATTAATTATTCTGCTCATTCTCATTGGCCACTAACTTGTGCGAGGATCTTATAAAACAGAATAAACGGGCGAGTCCATATAGTACAAGGTCGATGGTACCTATAAAAAATGCAAGGGTCACAATCAGGATTCGAACCTGCGCTATCTCTAACTCAGACTCAAAATCCAACATCTTAGACCGCTCGATCATTGGCACTCCCATATTTAAATAACCGTCATTTTCAAATAACAAAACATCTTACATATTACTATTAGAAATAGAATTGGAAAATGTAATACTAAAATACAGTGTGTTTGCTACAATATAAGTATATAAACATTATCACAAACAAAAACGTAGTAGGTTTTTGATAATGATCTAAACCTAAAGGTTGATCTATATCCTAGTTTGATAAAATGTGCAGCATATATTAAAATCATTTTAGTAAATTATAGCCCAAACATTTTTAAAACAATACGAGTCGTATTCTGTGAAATTTTAAACAAAACTTATACATTTCTTATTTAAAACTATGGACTATTTTTAAACAATTAACTAGAAAAACAATACACAAAAATAATCTAAAAACATATTATATTCAGTTTTATGACGAAGTAAAATCATACTTATAAAAAAATGCGGTTATGATAAATACCACAGCTTTTAGCTTTCATAGATAAAATACTTCTCGAGAAGAATAATTCCGATGTAAACAAGTTAAGAACTAATCCTGATATCTCCCCGCCGCAGCTGTACTCTGTTAACCGCTTCCACGAGCTCTGTGTGGATTTGGATATGGGTTTGTCCGTTTATATAAACTTCCAACGAGGGATTGAAAATGTTATTATTAAACGGCTATTTATTTTTATTAACAAAGGGAATGTATGCATTTATGTTTTGTGTATTTAAACGAGTTATCTATTTAAACTACATATAATATGTAAGACAACTTTAAATCTTGCATATCCATATCCAGTAAAATCTCTTATTTAGTAGAGCCAATCTCTAATACAATAGAACTAAACGCATTGTAGTGAATTTTGAGGTGCTTATGTCTTAAATAATAAAGTATAGTAGTTTTAATTTATTAAAGTTTACTATGTTTAAAAAACTTATATTCCAGTTTCATAGGGATAACAAATCTGGTACTATAAAACGACCTACACACTATTATCTATCGACCTTTGTGGATTTAAGGCTCAAATCTGAGGCCTTATAAATCGATCTAAATTTCAGAAACTATGTATTAGGAACGAGGCCACTTAGTAAACTGTATGTGATCTGCAAGATTTAAGTAAATATTGCTGAGTTAATCATTGTTAATAATACAAACATAGACAAAGTATTGTAGTTGTGTCTATTTAACATATAGACCTAACGAAATGTGCCTTAATCAATTGTCCAATATACGTATGTCCATAATGATACATGGATATACGTTAACATATATAAATGTATACTTTTCCGGTTTATTTCATAGAATGAAACTTACAAATTTGGTAGTAGGAAAATCTAACATTGATTACGGATAACATGAAAGGTAATAATACTAATAATAAGCATTGACTTTATTTACCAATTTTTCATTAGTTATAAATTATATAATTAAATTTACCTATACTTTCACGTAACTAATTAAATTATATAATATTGTTGTATAAATTTTCTTCGATAAATGTATAAATATAACTAAACCAAGATTTGCTGGGTATTTTGCAATTAATTTTGCGATATACTTGTCCGCAAACGATAAAACTATAAATGTCAAGGCTGTTTACTGTTTTTAATCTTCTGCATTAAGGGATAGTAGAGCAAAAGATGAGTTTATGTGTCTTATTTTACTATGGAACTATTCCGGATATGGGTGACGGTTTAAAAAAAGACGTAAAAATAATAAAAAAATTGTTTTTTGCTACATTAAAATTTGTCCATTCAAACAGTAGTCACGAAAATAATTTGTATTTATGCGATTAGAAACCCGTTTCTCAGGGAAATGCACCGCAATGGATACACAAACTTTTGAATGGTCCTAAGGTGTGATAATGCAAAGCTGTAGTGACGGCACATGCACATGTCAGTAAATAATTATTAAATTCTAAAGCCCTACAACGTCTTCCGTCTAGACGTCTTTTTGCTTTTAATTCAGTGCTCGTCATTTTCGATAGATACATAATCGGTTTGGATATCTTGTAGACGTCGCTCTCGTGCTCGTCATTTCCATTAGCTAGACTCTGTGACGCTCGTATAATGTTAGTTAAGGTTTGCAGACATTTAAATTTAATAGTACATATATGAAGTATATGAAATCGATAAATGCATTTTATATAAAAAAGATTGAAATTTTTCATAAACTTATATGGGAATCAAAATTTCCTTTCGGTTTTGATACCTTCGTTAATTTATACAATCATTTGTATTTTTACTCTTTGGCATTTCTGATGAAACATCAGCTCTGAGGATTGGCTTACTACACTTGATATTATTCTTCAGATGTAAATTACTATAGAATGTAAAGAAATAAATATTTGTAGCATGTTTTCCTTGTTTGAAAACACGGATAAAAAAACGTTTTCTAAAAATGAAACCTAGCTAGATCTATTTATTGGCCCCAAAACGCCCAACGTATAAAATGTCATGAAAGTCATTGGAGCCGTTTTCAAGATTCATATGTACACACAATATCTGCTCGGTTAATGGTATTACATAAATAAATTTTGAATTGCCCCTGTAGCAAATGTGTAGTTTATTATGTGCAGGCAATCTGAGAACTTTTATCTTTTGCAGCGCTGCCTGGTGGCGAGTTACATCAATAAGGATAGATATAAATCCTGTTCGTGGAAAAATATATATACATACAAATTTTTATAAAGATCAGTAAGATCTCACCAGGCTCACAATTGAGTTCATATTCATTCCTATTCATATTAAATCAACCCTTTCCACCATGGTTACGCTATGTTTTTAAAGCCTATGTTTCTGAGTCCACTAATGTTATATATAGAATCATCCTCTTTCATATATATAGAACACAAGCAGCTGTGACTCACTCTCTCCGATTATTAAACCACAGTATATTCCTATGTACCAATACTGAGGTAAAGCTTCTGTTGATGGTGATCAGGATATCAGAGCATCTATGTTGAAATTCTTTTGGTAATCTGCCTACTTAAAAATGCGTGGCACGAGCCTTGAACAACATTTCTTCCCTGACAATTTCTTAATGAATATCCTTGAATTGAGAAGCATTATAATTTATTGCAAATGCGTTATTGTTTTCTGTAGAAATTGTCTTGTTATCGACTTTCTAAAAACGAAAACAGTTAATTTTATGAGGAGTACAAATCAAGACCAATGTTTAATGGTTGAGTAATTCGTAAGCACCATATTTTTATTTCTCATGTATAATTTACATGTTGTTAATAGATTTACTGACTTAAGCTATCAGTCAGTTAACCATTATTTCTAGATCATCGTAAGCGCAGTCACTTTCATGTTAGAACAATTCCCGGAACAGCTTGTACATGAATGTTGAGTTCAGTTCCAGTTCGCGGTCCTCTTAATTCTGTGTTTTGAATCTCATTTTAGTACAAACGACTTCTGGAATCTGGAGACATGTTCATCTGAAGAGATCTAAAAACAGTTAAAAACGAAGAAGCTCCAAATAAAAAATTTACATTGTTTCGACATGTCACTAAAACGATCTCTAAGCACTGTGGAGCAACCGAGTTTTCCACATACAAAGTAGCCAATGTGGGAAAGGTTGACTTCATATGAATGTTAAGGCATGATAAACCTACATCATAATATATATTTCTGTGTTTTAAAAACTATAGTTGACAATTTATTGTTCAGAAAATTAAAAATATACTTAAACACTATAAATGTTCAAAATAATCTTATTCAACACATTAACTTACATGAAAAATTAGAGTTTAAGGATTGTTTGCCAATAAGTTATGAACTTATAAACATGTATACGTTACATACAATTAACCATGGTGGGAAGAGTTGTTGTCATATGAATGTTGAGTCTAGCTCCGGTTACCTACATCTTAATGCAGCGCCAAGAATCTAATGTGAATCGGGATTCTCACTGTCCCATCACGTGCACAATTGAGTCGACTACAAACTGGAGCTAAACTTTTAAGGTGAGTTAAACGGCCCTATACCGCCCATAAAATTTCACAGATTGTTTCTTATACCAATATAACATTGCTGAACTAAAATAAATATATTATGAAAATATTTTCATGAATTATAAAATTTTCTTTAAAATAGTATATTTTTTATAAAAAGTTTTTAAAGATATATTTTTTTAAATTTTATTTGTTAACATATTAAGATAATTCTAGTTCCATATCATCAACCAATGATACTGAGAAAATGGTAAAAATATCATCAAGATATGTCAAGTACTTTCTGAGATAATGGGGCATTTATACGTAAAAACATAGTTTTCGGTAAATTGGATTTAAACAAAGTATAACATATATTGATACAGAAAAGTAAAAACTGCCCTACCTTAAAAAGCTCCAGGGTTATAATCCTTTAGGTTTGGGGCCTCTGTAACAAAGTTTGACCTTTTCTTGGCTAGTATTGCTTCTTTTGTCGCATCTAGTACAGCTTTTTTCAGCTTTTCGCAGTCGCTCCTCGTCCAATTTTTTCATCGTTTCTACCGTGTTCTTCCCACAGTTATTAAGTCCAAGCTCATGTAATACCTTTAGCCTAGTAATATTGCCATCATTGAATGTACTGACAGCATCATACACTCCTAACTCTAGTGTTAGCCTTCCTACAAATGTGTTTTTTGGTATTCTAGTCCATACGACGTTGTTAAAAGCCTCATTGACGTTCTGAGTTTTTCCATGGACACATCTTCTTAGTAAGTCTGGGTTGGCTATATGTCTCAAATCTGGTTTCAAAACTTCCATTACAGGTACAGGAATGGAGTTCTTATGGCTGAATGTTGAGAGCTCCTTCTTATCTTCAGCTAGCCTGTACTTGCACCATGTTTTGGGCGGTGGAGGGCAAAGGCCATGACTTGGATTCTCATCTGTCGAAATCTTATGATAATAAATTGCCCATACAGCTCTTTTCATTTGATTTAGATCTGTGCAATTACCTCTTATGGCATTGCTGTAATAAGTTTGCAACTCATCAACTTTTTGTCAGATAGCCTACTTCTTATCGATTTTCCATCGGACAACTCTTTACCTTTGTAGGAAGCTTTTGTGTTTCGCAGTATTGATCCCATACGCTTTGCTACATGGTTTATGCACTCTAACTTAGACACTACTAAATCAGGATAAGGATTACTATCTACAACAGCTAAATAAGCCTTGGAGTCTCCATCACTCAACATCTCCTTATACCTAACACCTCGCTTTTTGATAGATATATCAGAAAATGTCATGCAAACATTTTTTTCAAAAATTAAAAAAAAATACTTTTAATTGTCAGAACATTATGATTGACCCATCAAAAGTTTCGTAAAGGAATTTAGAATAATAATTCACCATAAAATAAAAAAATATTTTTTTTCGTATTTTACAGTTTAACTCACCTGTATTTATAGAGTTCAATAGGCCTAACTTATTTGTTTGAGGTAAAAGCTCAGAAGGGGCCAGCTTCTGTCAGACTGAGGCAAGGAAAACAAAGTATTTACTCACAGATCCTCTGTGACAAAGGCTGGGTATGAACTGGGACCAATATGCCTCTCGATTCTCGAATGTACGTAAGGGTGAAATTTATCTCCCAATAGGATTTTTAATTGCAGCTGAAACGAATAAAAACTGTTCTGAAAACACAATAGGACGAGAATATGTCTTCATTATTAAGTATTCTATACGTTATGTGACACCCATTTGAGTATCGCTGTTATATTAAAAGATGTTATTAAACCTTTAATTTTAAATACGGATTATTAAATGAAAATCAGTAATTACAAATGTGTTTCAATGTCAAGAAACAAGCTTATAATACAGCAAGCACTAATTTTATATATTTAGTACTTTATAGACGGTGGGACAAAACTCCTCAGTTTTCCAAAACGTCCTTCCTGTTGCCAAACAAACGATCCATTAATATAGCTCACATATTTGAGAGATGCCTGTTGACTATCAAGGGTAGTCCAAACCTACAGTTTCCCACTGGAAACAAACAATTATTCCTGAATATCTAAGAAATAAATACAATTAAATATAATTCTTCTACCTACTTCTAATAGTCATATTTATTTATATACAATAATCTCATATACAAAATTATCTGGATCGACACAATAATATATATTGAATAGAAATATCAGGTAAAATCTTCTGTTATGACTTTCACTCGCAGAAATTTATCAGACTCACTAAAAGCTATCTAAGAAATGCTTTGTACAAGCGTCTCGTAACTGAATGCAAATATTATAGTAAACATTCGTCTCTGTTTGAGTTCCTAAACAATTGAGTTTCTCCTACACATCTGCAAGCTTATTTCAGAGAATAAAAGATTATTGGAATTAAAAAAATAAAGAATATAAAGACAGAAAGCAAGAAGCAGACTGAAAGCCACATAAAACAGTGTTGCACTCAGATAAGTCAATAGTGCGTTGTAAAGCCAGAGTGCTGTACTATCGCCAAGAGTTAAGTTTATGAAATCTCTAAATACTCTCTATATACTGATAACTGCTTAGTCGCTTATATCTCTATTTACCTCCAACTGTACAGAAATAAAGACAGAAAGCAAGAAGCAGACTGAAAGCCACATAAAACAATGTGATTAATAAAATTATTTAACAATTTTCAAACAAACGTCTAATGTAGTTAATCGTGTAACGATGAAGGGACATGATGTATTAATACCCCCAATCTGACCATATAGTTACACTTTCACGATCATTATGGTTCTACACAATACAAAGCTAACGCCTACTACACCAAATAGTTGAACCCAATCACTGGAGTGACAGAGTAGGAGGGACGGCGAGTAACAAACGGTGATATGTGGTTAACCGTAACCACTGCTGAGGGACTGCATTTATATTAATAGCATTAAAAGAGGCAGATATTTATCGAACTAATAATAGTAGCAGTCTATGTTTTTTTATATATTTTCCGTGATTTCTATGACTACAAAGAATTTTAGTTTTTATTTACAAATCCCCAGGAAAAAATTTAGAAATTTTAGATAATGTGAGAATAATTGACGACATTTTAGCTTGAGAAATATTATAAAATGTATAGGAAAAACATAATAGTGAGCAAAGTCAAATTTAAAAGTTGGTCACAACATGGACTAGCGCACAGTTGCATTGTTGTTCCCATTGCATTGTTCACTGAATCTTTTATATTTAAACTTTTATGAAATATAACACAGTGAAAAAAAAAAAACATAAAATTAACATGTGTAAATATGTCTAAAAAATTACAAATATAAACATTGCATGAAACTTCATGTCTAAAAATCGAGCAAAAATCAAAGATTAGTTAAATGATTTCCCTTCTTTAACTATAACATCCACTTGGTTGTCATAGAAGCAATTAACTCAACACGCTGACACAATTTCTCTTTCGGCTGTGGAGGTGTCTTACTATGTGTTATACTCGGAAACTTGTATTGTATTTTTTCTCAGTGAAGGACAGTCAATATTTTAAACGTAATTAGGACAAACCTTCTCAGTAAAAGTAACGAAACAATTACTCAGATGTCCACCACCACACAGTGTCTTGTCACGTTTAACACTCGGCGACTTGTATTGTATTGTTTCACAGTGAACGACAGTCAATATTCTAAAAGTAATTAGGACAAACCTTCTCAGTAACAGTAACGAAACAATTACTCAACTGTCCATCACCACACAGTGTCTTGTCACGTTTAACACTCGGCGACTTGTATTGTATTGTTTCACAGTGAACGACAGTCAATATTCTAAAAGTAATTAGGACAAACCTTCTCAGTAACAGTAACGAAACAATTACTCAACTGTCCACCACCACACAGTGTCTTGTCACGTTTAACACTCGGCGACTTGTATTGTATTGTTTCACAGTGAACGACAGTCAATATTCTAAAAGTAATTAGGACAAACCTTCTCAGTAACAGTAACGAAACAATTACTCAACTGTCCACCACCACACAGTGTCTTGTCACTTGTAACACTCGGCGACGTGTATTGTATTGTTTCTCAGTGAAGGACAGTCAATATTCTAAAAGTAATTAGTACAAGTAATTAGGATGTATTGAGAGTTGGAGAGTAATGTCGGACAGTTGAACTGTCTAATGTAAATAGACTCGTACCCCGGGCGCAGTGTTGGCCAGTTCTGTAGAGCAATGTCATATTACCATTTTTATATCAATACTCACACATTAATGTAGTGTGTAAGCTGATTTTGCATAGACTACCGCATCAACACGCAATAGCAGCTGTCTCGGAATTTTGCACTTGCGTGTAAAATTCCTTTCCGAAGTAGTTTATGCACTACTTTAATGTAAAATTACCCTTAAAGATGTATTTAAACTACCAGAATTATTTACTGCTATGTAACTCACATTGTCTCCTGATGAAATATTTGAACACCATACATAAAAACAACTCGCGATGAACCTATATACGAAGTAGGTATAAGCGGCTTATTCCGCTCACAAAGAGATTGTTCCTGAAGTGTTCAGTGCGGCAGAGCGCTTCACTTGATAACCGATTATTTTCAGCACCAAGGTTATCGCCCCTATGTAACAAATAAGGCGGTTTAGATATTTACTCCATAATTCTGGCTTGTATTAAATATTGTCAATTAAGCGCAGTGACTAGATTTAGAATATATCAAGCAATGCTACATACCTGTATGTAGTCTCCAAAACTGTTTAGTAAAATTCAGAAATATAAAACCACTTCAAATACTTTATTTTGTATTTTAACTGTATAAGTCACATATAATATGGGACTTATATTTAATTTTTCATGTTAATAATTGAAATAAAAAATAATAATTAATTTGTAAGTGGTTATTATTATTCATTTTATTTATTACATTTTAGATATTGTATTACGGAATATTATCTTGATACAATCTTATTTAAAAGTAATAAAACACAATAAGCATGTTTAATTTACAATATAACATGCGCGTCCGTAGGTATATGTGTGTTTATGTTTGTATGTTATGAAAGTTACAATCCTTTTTCAGTTAAAAAGTTACTCTATAAATAAGCAAAAAGGTTTTAAAACCGATATGATGCTAAACTGTGTTATGATAATAAATGTTTACTTCACGAAGTAGGTCAAGCCTCCACATGGTAAAACAACCGTGACTTAGCCAGGTCTCACCTCTTTGACTCGGCAGATTCCTCGGAGTGGGAAAATATCAGGCTCTGGAGGTCCCTGCTCCACTGCACAACCTAAGACCTCCCTAGACGCTGCACTCATCTAGACTTGCCGTCCATCCTCAAACCTCCCCCCCCCGACCACGTACATCATCTTCATTGTTCATCTACTTGCTATGACTTGACTCCATTAACCACACTTCAGCACTGTACCGTTCTCCCTTGCAGTAAAGTGTATGCTGTAATACACTGATGTTTCTGCTTTCCAGCAGTCATTGGGAGATATGTTTAGAAGCTGCTCTGAGGGAAATCACCCTGTTTCCACAATTCCGTTTATAGCCAAATATTTACACATAAATATATGTTTCATATATCTACATACATATTTTTGTTTTGTACAAGAGAAAACAATAATTAGGTACTCATGAAATATATATATATATATATCTAATACTCGCCTTCAGCTCGCTGGGGGCTACGCCCCCAGGCCTCCAATGTAAGTGCCTTAAATTCGGAGATAAGAGGGATTTGGTGATTGGTAAAATTCGGACATGAGGTCATGCCAGGAAATTCCATGGAGGGGGTTTTAATGTTTACCAGGGGTTTAAGACATCAGGGGGTTTAATTTACTTAGGAGGTTATCTGGTCATACCAGATAGTTCCCGGTGGGGGGGGTATAATGTTACCGGGGGTTAATGACACACCCCAGGCCCCCTTTCCGGTGTTGGCCAAATTTGGGGATAAGCGGAATTCGGAGTTAAACTGGACCCATTTTATTGAAATTTTCAGTTTTAATCAAAGTGACTTTAATGGCATTTGACAGGTTAACCGTTAGAGATACGACAAAAAGTGACTGGAACTTTCGTGTCGCAAATTTAATTTTTGTATTTCGATTCCAACCTCGGATTTGAGCTACGATCTCTGGTTTAGTCGGTACAAACCCTTGGAATAAAAGTCTGCACTGGTCAGCTGTTGTGTAAGCAGATATAGTGTAAATAAATTAAAAAAACTACCTTTATCAGATTATTAAGTTGATCAGGGGGTTTAATTTAATCATGAGTTCATCAACCAGGAAATTCCCGGGAGGGGGGGTTAATGTTCTCGGGGGTTAAAGAACGCGTGGTACTTTTGTAGTAAATGTGTGTCTGGGCACGAGGAATTTTTATAAAAAAAACGTTGATCAGGGGGTTAAAATTACTTCGGAAATTATCATTCCACGCCACAGTTTTGACCCCAGGCCCCCTTTTGGGTGTTTGCCGAATTAGGGGATAAGCGGTATTCGGTGAGAGGTTAATCAGAGAATTAGATTAGGGGTCTGGGAGTTTAAATTAGACCTATTTTATCGAATTTTCCAGTTTTAATCAAAGTTTTGATTTTAAGGCCATTTTGTGGTTTAACCGTTAGATATACGACAAAAAGTGACTAAACCTTTTCTTGTCGAAAATTTAATTTTATTTCGATTTTGACCTCAGATTTGAGCTACGAGCTCTAGTTTAGGTGTTACAGAGCGTGGTAGAAAAGTCTGCACCGGTCAACTATTTTAAATTGCTTAGTGTAAATATAATAAAAAACCTACTATAAGTCAGTATTTTAAAGTTTTTAGGGGGTTTAATTTGCTCGGTATTTTTTATAGTCATGCCAGGAAATTCCCAGGGGGGGGTTAATGTTACCGGCAGTTAGGACATAAGGGGGTTTAATTTACTCAGGAGGTTATCTGGTCGTACCAGAAAATTCCAGGAGGGGTTAATGATACCTAGGGTTAAGACATCAGGGGGTTTACTTTACTCAGAGGGTTATCTGGTCACAGAAGAAAATTCCGTGAGGGGTTAATGTTACCGGGGGTTAAGACATCAGGGGGTTTAATTTATTCAGGATGTTATCTGGTCATGCAAGAAAATTCCAGGGTGGGTTAATGTTACCGGGGGTTAAGACATCAGGGGGTTTAATTTACTCAGGAGGTTATCTGGTCATACTGAGAAATTCCAGAGGGGGGGTTTATTGTTACTGGGTGTTAACACACACGTGGTTCTCTTTTAGAGGTTGTTGTGTGTGTTAAAATAAATAAATTCTCTCTGTCACTATCTACTATTGACGTTTCGCTAACGCTCAGCCAATTCCCTAGGGGGGTTGTAATCACTCGGTAACGTAGTAATAATTGTTCAATCCGGAACCAGAATGAATTGAACAAATCATAGCAGCAAAAAATTTAAAACAACCAAAATGTGCATTTTTTTTAGAAAACACGATAAATATTTTACCATTGAAAGCGATTTACAGGCTTACTAAAGGATATAAGACAAAAGGCTACCGAAACTTTTTTATAGATCTCATAGTTTTATAGTTACTGAATGATAAAGATTTAAACTCCAATCAACGGTTCGGCTGATATCGACTCCAGAAACAAGATTTTCACGTATCAATCACAAAATAATTGCATTTAAATGCGTTTTGCGGTCGAACCATTGTAGATAGGTCAAAAAGTCACTGGACCTTTTTTGAAGAAAATATTATTTCCTAAATCTAACCTTTGTTTCATTTTGACCTCCGACCAATTTTTTCGCCGCTATCGACCCCAAAAACAAAGTTTTCACGTGAAAATTACAAAAAAATCGCACATAATCACGTTTTTCGGCCAAACCAATAGAGATAGGGCAAAAAGTCACTAAACCTTTTTTGTAGATCGCGCAATTTGCTAATTTGATGGGTCAATCAGATTTGAGCTACGACCAATGGTTCGGCCGCTATCGGGCTCGAAACATTATTTTTATCGAAAAAATCTCTGGAATGTCAAATATTCGAGCGTTTTGTCGCTTAACCATGGAAGATAGAGCAAAAAGTTACTGGACCTTTTTTGTAGTTCACTTCATTCCTGACGAACGATTTTTCGTCAGATCCGAGCTAGCTCCAACGGTTTCGCCCGCTATCGGGCTTACAAAAAAAGGCCTGCAAGGGTAAAAAATGAATTTTTTTGAGGGATTTAAAATTTAAAATTCCCGGTTTTCAGACTTTTCCTGTTGGTTATACGGCAAAAGGTACCTGCGTGCAAAATTTCAAGTTTCCAGCACCTTTAGAAGTAGGTTAGAATTTGTATACATATATCAGTCAGTCAGTCAGTTTCACATGCGGCTGTATAGTATATCTAATATACTATACAGCCGCATGTGAAACTGACTGACTGACTGACTCACTGATATATAGATACAAATTCTAATATAGTTCTAGAAGTGCTGGAAACTTGAAATACTTTTAAACCCCTCAAAAAAATTCCCAAAAAATCGCGCATTCTTCACCCCTGCAGGCATTTTTTGTAAGCCCGATAGCGGGCGAACCGTGTGAGCTAGCTCGGATCAGACGAAAAATTCATGGTCAGGAATGAAGTGAACTACAAAAAAGGTCCAGTGACTTTTTGCTCTATCTTCCATGGTTAAGCGACAAAACGCTTGAACATTTGACATTCCAGAGATTTTTTCGCTTAAAATAAAGTTTCGAGCTCGATAGCGGCCGAAGGGTAGGTTGTAGCTCAAATCTGATTGACCCATCAAATTAGCAAATTGCGCGATCTACAGAAAAGGTCCAGTAATCTTTTGCCCTATCTCGATTGGTTTGGCCGAAAAACGTGATTATGTACAATTTTGTTGTAACTTTTACGCGAAACTTTTGTTTTTGGGGTCGATAGCGGCGAAACCATTGGTCGGAGGTCAAAATAAGACTAACGTTTTATTTAGGAAATAAGATGACCTACAAAAAAGGTCCAGTGACTTTTTACTATATTTCCCTTAGTTTGACCGCAAAACGCGATTAAGTGAAAATATTGGACATGTTCGCCTAAAAATTTACATTCCGGGCTTGATAGCGGCTAAACGGTTGGTCGTAACTCAAAACAAATTTTAAACGGGATTTAGGAAATCACGTGATCTACAGAAAAGGTTCAGTGACTTCGGGAGTTGGCTGAGCGTTAGCTAAGCGTCAATAGTAGATAGGGACAGAGGAATATTTATTATGTTCACAGACACAATACCCTCTAAAAAAGGCCCAAGTGTGTCATTAACCCCCGGTAATATTAACCCCCCCCGGGGATTTCCTGGTATGACCTGATAACCTCCTGTACATTCAACCCCCTGATGTGTTAACCCCCCTGGTAACATTAAACCCCCCCAGGGAATTTCCTGCCATGACCTCATGTCCGAATTTTACCAGTCACCAAATCTCTTAACCCCCCCCCCTGGGAAGATCCTGGTATGACCAGATAACCCCCTGGAGACTTATCCCCCGGTAACGTTAACCCCCCCTGGGAATTTGTTCATATGACCAGACAATATCCTGACGAAATTAAACCCCCTCTTGTCTTAACCTCCTTAACATTAATCACCCACCCAGGGAATTTCTCGCCTTGACTAGATAGTCTCCTGGTGATATTAAACCCCCTGTTCGACTTAAAATACTGCCTTGAGGTCGGTTTTTATTATGTTTATACTAAACAATTCAAGATAGCTGACCCGTGCAGACTTTTCTCCCGAGCTCATTTCTGGCTAAACCATAGGTCGTAGATCAGATCTGAGGGCACAATCGAAAGACAAAATTAAATTTCCAACAAGAAAGGTCCAGTCACTTTTTGTCGTATCTCTAACGGTTTAACCGCAAAATGCCCTCAAAGTCAAAAGTTTTTACGAATCCGGAAAAAAATCTATGAAAAAGGTCAATTTTTAAATCCCTTGTCATTTACTTAATGTCCGGACTTAACCAGTCACCGAATTCCGCTTATCCCCGAATTTGCAAGCGTTTTACTTTGGGGGCCTGGGGGCGTAGCCCCCAGCGAGCCGAAGGCGAGTTAGATACTATACAGCCGCATGTGAAACTGACTGACTGACTGAAGATACAAATTCTAACATAGTTCTAGAAGTGCTGGAAACTTGAAATTTGGCACGCAGGTACCTTTCACAATATGACCCGGAGGAAAAGTCTGAAAACCGGACTTTTTTACTTTTAAACCCCTCAAAAAAACTCCTCAAAAATCGCGCATTCTTTACCCCTGCAGGCATTTCTTGTAAGCCTGATAGCGGGTGAACCGTTGGAGCTAGCTTCAATCTGACGAAAAATCGTTAATCAGGAATGAAGTTAACTACAAAAAAGGTCCAGTGACTTTCTGTCCTATCTCGTGTGGTTAAGCGACAAAACGCGGGAATGTTTGACATTCCAGGCTTTTTTTTGCTATTTCGAGCCTGATAGTGGCCGAACGGTAGGTCGTAGCTCAAATCTGATTGACCCATCAAATTACAAAATCGCGCATCTACAGAAAAGATCCAGTAACTTTTTGCTCTATCTCCAGTGGTTCGGCCGAAAAACGTGATTATGTGCAATTGTTTTGTAATTTTTACGTGAAACTTTTGTTTTCGGGCTCGATAGCGGCGAAACCATTGGACGGAGGTCGAAATAAGACATACGTTGGAGTTAGGAAATGAGGTAATCTACAAAAATGTGCCAGTAACTTTTTACTCTATCTCCATTGGTTTGGCCGCAAAACGTGATTAAGTGAAAATATTTGGAAATTTTCGCCTAAAAATTTACCTTTCGGGCTCGATAGCGGCTAAACGGTTGGTCGTATCTCAAAACAAATTTTTAACAGGATTTAAGAAATTGCGTGATATACAAAAAATGTTTAGTAACATTTTGCCCTATCCTCAACGGTTTGGCTGCATAACGCGTTTTTAAAGTATTGATTTTTGTAAGTTTTACGTGATATTTTTAAACTGCCCAGTGCAGCCTTTTGTCCTAAGCTCTGTACTGCCTAAATTATAGGTCGTAGCTTAAATCTGATGGCAAAATTGAGAGAAAATTAAATTTTCGACAAGAAAGGTCCAGTCACTTTTTCTCGTATCTCTAACGGTTAAGCCGCAAAATGCCCTTAAAATCAAAACTTTGATTAAAACTGATGTGTTAACCCCTGGTAACATTAAAACCCCCAGAGAATTTCCTGGTATGACCTCATGTCTGAATTGTACCAATCACCATATCTCTTAACCCCCCTGGGAATTACCTGGTATGACCAGATAACCTATTGAGTAAATAAAACCCCCTGATGTCTTAACCCCTGGTAATATTAAAACTCCCCCAGGGAATTTCCTGGCAAGACCTCATGTCCGAATTTTAACAATCACCAAATCTCTCTTATCCCCGAATTTGCAAGCGTAAATTTAACCGCTTATCCCCGAAATTAGCCAACACCCAAACAGGGGCCTGGGGGCGTAGCCCCCAGCGAGCCGAAGGCGAGTATATATATATACTCGTATATAAACATATATATTTATTTATTATTTTTTTGAGAAAATGAGTAAAATAACTATTATCTTTACTACGTTGCGAGTTCATTTATCACACAAATGTAATGGAAAAACACCAAGCTAAACAAAAGCCACAATGTACTGTTTGGTTTTCATTGTTTGTGTTTACTTTACTGAAAAAACAACGCAGTGATTATGTTCTGCTCGTGTTGTTGGATGATGCGGTGTAGTGCCGACTCTACCATTTTGTTTATCTTTTCAGATAAATGTTTGGCCAAGCCAACATAATGAGATTTGTCCAAAGTTTATTCATTTATAAATTAATTTTACGAACTGGGCTTTTTAAGTGAGGATTGTTTTCTAGTAATGCATATCTAACATTTTAGTTGTATTAAATCGCTTAATGATGTACTCACACTTGTTGCAATAGTACATGGCGATCAGAAACATATGAACACAAGGAAGAAGTCATACCGAGTCACACCTAACCACACCGAGCCACACCGAGCCATACAAAGCCACACCAACCCATAACGAGCCACATCGAACCACACCGAACTACACCAATCCATACCGAGCCACACCAAGTTATAGCAATCTAAACCGAGCCACACCGAGCCACACAAAGCCACACCGAAGCATACTGAGCCACATAAAGCAACACCGAGCCGCACTGTAGCCAAGAGTCACGTTGTATGTAATATAACAACCCTATAGCTCATTTCAATCTGCAGGATTCCTGCAGATAAGACAGGTAGCCATAAGAAAAGAAACGTTTTTATTTTCCCGGCAGAAAATTCTTTTAACCTACTAAGTGCTTAAAATGATGCTTAGCCAAATTCCATGGTGGACAAGCACTATAACACATCATATACACAATCGTTATGTACATTATATGAAGTTTCATTCCAATTTAAAGGCTATTGATGCAATTTTCCTTGAGATATCTTGCCACATGATGCAATTATATTTATTTCATTACATAATTTTATGTAACAGGCAGCACAACGCTAGAGTGCGCCAAAATCTAATCTTATCATTGACGTTTAGCACTGAATTTCCACTCTACTATATTTTATTTGTATTCTATGAATACAAGTCACGTGTTAAAATCTCATATGATTGTACTCAGTTTGTTTACAAATTTATTCACTCTGCTATAAGTAGTACTTAAGCTTTAAAAAAAATTAGTTTGAATTTCGGTGGTGAGGTTCTTTACATCGTCCAGTCGTCAATTACAGAAATCTGTGAATAGCACCAGTCCTGCTGCGACCATTCTCACAATGCACAATATTTTTGTGTCATAGCAATTACAATTTCACGACCACATCAGTTTATCCTATCTACTACCACGAATTGTATCCACAACAGCCGACACTGTTTGAAACTACAACATTTCACCTGGAAAACTCGGTGTTGAGCTTTTGAAACATGTAAAATATAAAATCATTTTTCAGCTGTGTAGAAATATAAAATATTAAAAAAAAACAACGTTAACTCTTTTAATCAATTTAACACATTTAAATTTGTTGATGTTAACAAAGTTTACTGCTGAGTATTTTATTACGGAATAATGGTTACTCTGTTGGTTTATAGCTTTGATTCAACTTTCGTTTAGGTTAATCTAGTTTACGAACTTTGTAACTTTACAAACACATCTTTAAAGACCAGGTTTACTGCATAATCAGGACTACTTAAAAACTTCCACAACTAACTAACTTCAACATCCACGTCATCATGCAGGAGATCAGGATTTAACGTAAAACTATTACAAATATCCATATTTCATACAAGTAGACTTCTAATTACTATTTTGAAATTCCTATTTTCCTAAAAACTACATAACGGATTCAACTATACTACTAGTATCCCATCATTATTAGTTTAGTTGATTGTATTATTAGTTAAGACTTTATTAAATACTTTACAACTGTTTATTAGAAGAACAATTTATTCTGTTATTAAAATGTGCTTTCATAGCATTAATTGTGAATTGTGTAATTTTGAGAAGTAAAGTTTTCAAAATTAAATCAGTAAACACTCTAATTTTCAACACTGATCTTCTTTGCTTCAAAACAAAAAAATAGAGTTACATACCAGGGCACTTTTTAAAGATTCTTTTTAAAATGAGGGTTTTAAGGATAATTAGAACAATAAATTAGTTTTTATTTCCTCAAAAATAGAAACAGAAATACAATTTTTAATACTAAAAGTAAAATAAAATAAACACCAATAACTAAATACGCATTATAGTTACAGAATATAATACAGTCAAACACTTTATGACACCTAGGCTGACATAAAATATTTATAATTATGTCACTTTAAGTTGAATTCTACTATTATTAAAAAGGAAAATATTAACGTCTCGGAAAATAAAAGCCAGTTCTACTGGTTCATAATCATCGTAAATTAAATATTTGTAACCTTCAAGAGTAGATATGAGAATAAATTAAAAGTGGTTTTTTTTCCGTTTACTCATAATATTATACTAAAATGATTTAAAATTGCGTGGAATTATATTGTTTTTGGTACTGTTATTGGCACCAAAGTTTATGTTATACAATTCTCAGAATCAAATTTGATTATAGTTTTAAACGAAATTTTTTATTAAATTTACATAAATTGTTTGTCATAAATTGAATTCTGTATAGTTTTCTGCAAGTTAAACATATATTTCAACATAATTGAGAGTCATTCCTCAAAATCTAACTTTCTGCTAATAAGATATAACCAACCATTCTTATAACTCTATTATAATTCTTAGTAAAAGTTTAATAAAATACAGAAGTTGTAAAAAATATAACCATTTCATTCAGTGCGTTCAAATTTTAACCATACTGAAGGGATCTTGGAAACTGTAAGATATAACAGCAAAGATTACAGGACAAAGTTGTGCGTTATAGCAAGACGACAAAATAATGTGGTCAATTTGATAGTTGTCATACACAATGAAAATGTAACACGTATGGTATAAAATAATTCTATAAAAGATCCAATTTTAAGATGAAATGGGTTGTTGCATAAAAAAAAAAATTAATCAAACCTTAGACCTCATGCCTACTGGCCTTGAAAGTTATTTTCATTATAATATTTAAAAACTAGAAGGAATTCCATGCAAAGTTCGTGTAAAAAAATATTTCAATATAGGTACTAATAAGAGAGCTGTCTAATTTTAATCATTTTGTTCAAAACCCAATATTAATAGAGTAATACTTCAAAAATAAAATAAACTAAATGCTTTTCGTGTTCTAAATCCTTTAAATATGAAATATTTTAACAAATTAGCGTATCGATGTCTCTAACCTTCTATCATTGAACATTGCTGAGCCTTAATGGAAAGCTTACATTTTTGAACGCTTTGTTGTATCAGAATTTCTCGACCACAGCGCAGCAGCCTTCAAAGAGCGCTTTGTTAAGCTCCATCGACCGCGCGCGGGCTGAGATTATTCGTTGACCGGTATCGTGGATGGTCCTCCGTACTTTCCCGTGTTTTAATGAAAAAAACAATACTCTACACTGTAGTTTGTACTATTGTTTTCTAATATTAGCTTGAAACTGTGAACTGATTATAGTTAATTATTCAGCTGAAATAGTCTTAAATAGCAATTACATTTACACAAAAATTCCATTAGGGTAACTACACTACAACTGTAATAGTAATTAGACCGTAGATTTCATGTTTTGCAAAACAATATTGAATTAAAACTTGATCTATATTCAAGGGTAACTATTACTTTTAATTTCCTATTAGGTTTTACAAAATTTTGCAATTCTTGACAGTTTAAACACGTATTGTGTAACGTTACAGAAAATTAGTAATCGCCGTTTTATTTTGTATAGTCTTAACTCGTTCAGAAGTGTAAATATGTGTTACTACTCTTACGGCAATAATACCATTTTTTTAGCATTGAATTTTTATTAGTAAATAACGTAACTGGAACGTTGTCTCATTAAAGTTTGTGAAAAAGATCATTATATGAGTAGGGGTGGTGTTACTCATTTCTCTAAAAGGAACTTGATTGAGGCAACATACATGACATTAATACATCAACCGTTCAGTGAAATTTCAGTTTAAATGAGACCACTTTGTATGCTAACGAACGAAAAAGGAAACCTAGAGAGTCTAACAGAATATACATTTGTAATAAACAATTTTATTATTTCTTGATTTAAAATTTACTTATTTATTGACGATTTGTTGTCAAACACCTTAGTTTTTGCAATCGTCATTTTAACGTCGTAAATTTTTAAGCAATTCTGTAATAATATTTCAGTTAATACAATATTAACAGTACCATACATATTGCTATAAGTTGTTCTTATGAAATAAATAATATATAAACATATCACATGAAATAAATTACAAGATTTATTAAAAATATCTATTCCCAATAATAATTTACGAACACTTTTATTTTTACAGCGATTGAAATTCATATGTTCACTAGAAAAGTTGTTTTCTGTTGATATCCGTTAGGATTAAAACTAGCCTTCTGTTGAAATACATGTGTTCGTGTAGAAAACTATAAGAAAATTAGTCTATTGCAATAAATTAAGTTTGAACATATTTAAAACTTGTGTCATCACTTATTTATTGAGACCTATTCTGGGAAATTCTTCAAAACTTACTTTTGTTAACGAGTTTATACCATTCTGGAGTTTTGTTAAGGCACCTCATAAATTTTCAATCCAGATAAACGAGTTTTTCTTCGTGGTTAATATTTGTTACATTATATGCAACGTATCCAGTCAAAACTGTTAACAAAACCATGTTTACATTAGACTTTTCTTCATTATTATCTGGAGAAAAACATCTCTTCTTCAATATAATTTTTAGCATTTACGCTTGTAGAATTGAAGTGTTACAGTTTATAGAAAAGCCTAATCAACTAAAAGGATTAAATAGCTCAAAACTCACACTAAAACAGTTCACACTAAAACAGTCTCTGGTTGTCCTAATTTCAGACTCTAACTGAGTGAAGGGATTTTATTTTTGTGACATTTTTGTTGGAATAGAGTAGGCATAAAACCGAAAAAGACCTCTAATTTGTAAAACATAAGATTACAGAACATCCTGGTTACATTTATAGGATTCAATGTAGGAACAGTATACCAATGTATGCTTTTTTTTCTTGGCAAAGTACGTTATACGTTACACCTCGTGATAGAAACCTCTCTTAACGTTGAGCAAGGTTGTAATAAGGAATTAGTCTGTAAATACTGTTTTAGAATCGACTTTATTTAATATACAGAAAATTTTTTAAATCATGCATTTAAAAAAGTTTTATGTTATAATAACAAAACTGAGTAGCAGATATTAGTTTTTTCATTATTATTATAAGAGGCTACACAAGTACTAAAATGTAAAATTGTCGTATGAAATCAAACAACTTGTAAAAAACACGAGGTTTATTAAATATTAAAAAAGAACGAAGGTATTATAGAAAAGGATTGGTTAAGGTAAAATTATTATTATAGCTCTTTTTCACTTTCTGCTTAATGAAAAGCGTCTACAATCGGGCATTGTGACAGACTTAACTCCTGCAATGTGAAGTTCACGTCCGTATGTAGAGATACAGGTCTAATGTCGAACCAATGCAACTCCAGTTATATGTGGTTAGTCTGTCAGTACAGACCTTGTGTGACATCTTCAGTTCAGTTTTAATAATTAGCCTTTTGTTTTTATTACGTTCATTTTTCAGAGATAGAGTTTATCCACCAGAGTAATAGATCAGATTGCAGATCTCGAAACGCAGTGTTACCAATATTTTAGTAACAAAAATTTTTAAATATTTACAAATCCTGTTTCCTGCACTGTAAAGTACAAATACCACTCAAGTGTTCAAATCACAAGAATGGCCACTTAAGAGCGACCACATCAGCCTTGAACTTTCGAGAGTTAGTGGAATTCTCTGAATAGTTTGGCAAGACGTAGTTGCGTGTTCGCCAAGTAATTAGATAAATAAATATGCGATATACGAGTCGTAATGCATAATACTCATGTTCACTCGAGCACAAATATCGGTAGAAGTGCGCGCGCGCGCGCGCGCGCGCGTGTGTGTGTGTGTGTGTGTGTGTGTGTAAGTATTATCCAACTTCTTCAATAAATATAACGTTGTTAATTTTATATGTGGTAAACCCTGATGGGCTGTACACAAATCACGATAAGTTTTGTTATTAGCTGTACAGTAATTTGTTGCCTATTCATTGCTAAAATTCATAAACAAATTATTACAATATTATTTTTAAATCTGGCCAGTTTTACATTGTTTAATTTAATGAAACCTTCAAAATACTCAATATTTACAAAGGACAAAAATAAGTAGTTTACAAATGAAATAAAAAGTGTTGAATGGACAAAAGTTGGAATATTTTCTTCCTCTTTGAAATGTCGAGATGGTCCTGTAGACCCCAAGTGTGAGCCAAGGTCCTCAAATGAAAAAGGATTTATTCAGTTTGAAGTTTTGATGAATTATTTATCTCTTTCACAACAGCGGTGTTGCGATGTGTTGGGTGTCTGCCACGAACGTTTCTCAATTTATATTATTAGATTATTCTGCAGTTACGGGGTGAAATCAGATTGACTCCAGCTAGCTTTCCTTCCCAAATGAATTTGAACAGATTCTATACATTATACTCTTTTTCAGTGAGGTTTCCAGAGTTTGTATTGCCATGTGATCTTCATGAGCTCTAATCCTAATTAAAAAAATGAAATTTACATTGTTTTTAACCTTTGCTTTTCTTGTTGTTTATTACAGTAGTTATATTACATAATTTGAGATATTCATTCCGAGACATCGTAGGAATGACGTAACATTTAGTTTCAATTAGCCATTAGTTCTTCTTTATAGCATCGGCATCCATCACACGGCTCTGAATTGGTGATATTTATTATTGTTGTATGAGGTTTTATAGGCTCCATGGAATTGAAATATTTCACATAGGCTGATGGAGTATTTAGTGCTCATACATATTCAGAGTTTGTATTCAGTGAATACATAATCGGTGCTCTTTGGAAATATAGAAGTAATTTTGATCTTGTGATATTAACCGTACATTTTAACAAACGTATTATTAGCGTTTATTTTATTTATTTACATAATTTTATTATTTTATGGACATACCTCTCCAGTTTATATTCAAGATTCATATAATTAACTTATAAAACAACTTAACCTAAACAAGAATTTCTACAAACAAAACATGTGGAAAGCTGAAAAATAATACTAACAGTGGAGTAAAAAAAATGAAAAAATTATTAGGAATTCAACCAACATAAAGTCATCCTAACACGCAATTGGCCTACAATAAATTATGTAACAAAAACTAATGGCATGAAAGAGAAAGAGAAAACTTAAATATAACTCAAATGAAAAAGAAATAAAATTATAAATAAAGTAGCTAACTATTGTGCAAAATCGAGTATGACAGTTACAACACAAAAACTATGGCAAGGCATAATATATAACAAGAATATATATAAATGTTTTATAACAGTAACAATACAAACAGGAAAACAGTAACAATAAGTAAACTATAACAATAGATATAACATAATAAACTATAGCATAATATAACAAGAATATATGTATCAATGTTTCAAAACAGCAACTATAACAGTAAAGCAGTAACCATAAAAATAATAACATAATAAACTATGGCATAAAATAACCAAGAATATAAATATTACATATAGAGAGCAATGGTAACCTGTGTTCTTGTAAGAAAACTTTGTCGATTTTTTGTTCTGAGGCCGTATAGTATGTCACCGTAGTATACAACAGGCATTCAAAGACAATAAAAATCGCGGTTATGGAGAGAAAATATTTTTCGTTCATGGTCTAGTAGTGTGCTAAGCATTTTGAGTAAAAGGCTGGAGACAGCTTCGACTCGATTTTAGGCTCGTAGTTACTGTGATAAATTTGTTGTTTTTCTATAGAGTTTTGTATATTCACGGCTTACAGTTGAGGGTAAAAACTTTCAAGAAAGGCATCTGTTTATTTGTCCTCATCATGGAGTATTTAACCACAATTATATGTAGCCGATTAGCGTTGGACATTCTTATAAATATTTAAAATGTGACGAGCATGAGAATATATACTGATAGCTGAAGGAGGAGTGGTCACGAATGTCGGAATTCGAACCTACGTTAGAAATAGCTTAGGTTCAAATTCTGTCTGTGGCATTAGACCTTTTGACCATCAACATTAACCTTGTGCTGTATAGAATCTCTTCTTATTCGTTTTCATAAAATCCTTGCAGGGTATTTGGGCCCAAACGGACGGGAAAATTAATGGTTCAAAGTACTCGTAAATCGGCCTATCCAAAAAAATACGATATACAGGTCATCGTACGTTATTCCTACATTTTATGGATTTTACATCCTTACAAAAAATTTTTATAAACGTTATTGAAATATGATTCGACAATTTATGATATTTAATTAAAATATTTCCTACCAATAACATAAAATATAGCCCGTAAGAGTGTCTAAGATATTACATTATTGTTGTCTATATGATCGCAATTTCGTAATGAAATGTGTTTCTTCACTTTCATGAAAGTATGTGTCACTATCAATATCACTTAAAGTGATATTAATATAGATGTAGTAATCTATACACTTGAGCGTAACCAAGGAGAGAGCCATTGTTTGGCACAAGAAGGTAGGATCTACACGTTTTAAATGTTTTACAAGCCAATACGTTTCATGTTACGAGCAGTTGGACATTTTCCGGCTTGTAATTCTTCGGATAAGTACTTTGCCGGTTTAGCTCTTGCAATGATCAGCCCTGCAGTCGTAGACCGAGTTCTGAACGTAGTTATCTCACCGGATTCCACGACACACAACCTAGAACGCTTTGCGTTCAACCACGTACTTGTTGAGCCCTGTGAGTTTCATACTCAATAGCTACATCTGCAGAGAGAGCTACAGATCAATACTGGCCGAATTGTCGAGCATCAGTGATGAGCTGAAGTCTGAGAGCACTCTCACGCAAAGAATTTTCTTTTCAGCATTCACCGCGGTCCTGGTGGTGGGCGCAGTCGCCTATCAATTGAAATACGGAGCTCTTTTAAGAACCGTACTCTGGATGATTATGCATTTAGCGTTTACCAGCCCACTACTTCACTATCTGGTCTTCACCGATCTGCTGACCAGTAAATTCTCTGCATTGAATAAACGTTTGGAAAACATCAGCACAGACGTGACCACCACACCCCTGCAGACCATCAGCACTCAGATAAACTCCGTGTTCCGCCTTCACACTCACCTCCACGTCGTGGTCTGGGACGTGAACGCCCACTTCTGCCTTTACAACCTGCTTAAGTATCACCACAAGACTCGCTCTTATAGTCCTAGAAATGTACGCTTACCTGATGTCGATCTCCGAAGGTAACGATTACAGGCACCTCGACTATGCTGGGTTTGTGTTCATGTTCTCGGATTTGGTGTTACTGGTCACCCAATGTCTGCTGTGCCACGCTTGCGCCAAGGAGGCGAACCGCACAGTGATGATCGCCCACCACCTCCTGCAGCCTGAAACTCCCATCCGGCTCTGGGAAGAGGTCGGCGTTTTCTCCCGCTTGACACTCAACAACAAGGTCTCCTTCTCTGTCGGAGGCATCTTCACTCTGGATCGTCCCTTTCTCACCAAGGTGGCCATGACGTCTCTGTCCTATCTTATCATTGCTGTGCAGCTCAAAGATGTCCGTCTATCAGGGAGTGACGGACCTAAAACCAACGGCACTGGCTCAGGAGTAGAGAACTCTACCAGCTACAGTAATTCCACCTATTCATATACGTAAATATGTCTTACTATTAGGAAGTCACGGACCTAAAACCAACGGCACTGGCTACAATAATTCCTTCTCGTATAAGTAAAGTTTATGACTGATACAGTGATTTATATTCAAAAGTCCAGACCACATAAACGACCATTACTAATTGTACCTTGGCTCTATATATTGATCCTGCTCTAACCCCAAAAACTAAACGGTAGTTTTAATACAGGAGTATTACATATTAATAGTTTAAACTGGAATTTTGTATATATTATTGAACTTTTAAACCTTATCGTAACTATCTTATTGTAACTATGTATAAAAGTTTTATTTCCAACCACCTAACGTATAAACGTTTTTTTCAACCACCTAATGTGCTATAAATGAGAATTTGATATAAAATTTATATAAACGAAAGAAAGTATTCATGTTAGTACTAATGGAAGGCCTATCATAATCATACTGAGTATCACTCACGTCTTGATCACTAGGCCTAACCCCAAAATCTGGATCAGGATCATTGTCGTTCAGAAACTCACCCTCCGATCCATAATCATAAACTTGACCCTTAGATACTTTCAAACTGATTGCCAGGTGATCTTTTATTTTCATTAAAAATACGATCATCCTCCTTCAAGTCATGCTCAGAATCTGAAATTATATCACTTATTTTGCCCACCGTTACTTTGTATAAATGATTACTCATTTTACACAATGATCAAGAAAAATAAAACTTGTATCACTAAGAAACCTATAAAAATAAACTAAACCAACTTATCACTTTATTCAGTAACAGTGGAACTTTGAATACAAATACGCTCCAGACAACAACAATGCTCGCATCACTGCGTCGTCAGTCGGTTACGTAACTTAGCAGCTGTGCAATAGTTGAAAATACTATATTTTACAGCTGCAAAACTGTTAAGGGGATCCGCCACCATTTCAGTAATTTATTTTATTTACTAAAAAATAATGGTTTTTTTTCTCTCATTACTGATCCATTAGCATGTAAATAAAAATAATGCTACAAAAAATTATTTTTTTTTTTCATTATTTATATTTTTTTGATATTTTTTCAAAAAAAAAAAGTTAAATGCGAAAAATGGAAATAACTTTTTTATTTTTTAAGATATTTAAAGAAACTTAATATTTTTTTATTCACTATGAGATGCTCTATCTTTAATGGTATAAAGACTATCATAGGACTAAAATTCTTAATTTTATAGATTTATTTGTAAAAACATAAAATTTTTCTACCTCAAATTTGTGAAAACAATATTTAATAAAATAAATACTTACTCACCTAGAAGGTTGTCTATACCATTAAAATTAGTTCATGGTATAAGGGTGCTGAGGTAAAAATTTTCAATAGTCTATGTCAAAAACTCTTGAAGTTATTTTAAAAATTGTGTTAAAAAACTAAACTTTCGGAAATCGTCAACGAAAGTCTGTAAATACATAAATCTCTACTGAAACTCTCCTGCTCCATATGTAACACCTTCTACTATCTTCTTATCTTCTGAAGCTATCTGTCTGCTTTTCAACAACTTCCTATATTTTTTAAACTTTCCTGTAGCCCTCACATTCTTAGTGCGTAGCCGTTTAGAGTCTCTTTGCACTGAATATTTTGAAGTATTTGTTCCTGGGGAGATCTTGCAAGCCTGTTGTAGCTGTGTTATTGTGATGAAGTAACCTTGATTATAAATACAAATTGCTACAAATGTTTACTTATAGCATAATAATAGAACACATTCACTAGAACATAACCTCAAATCTGTCAACTGACCACAGTGTAAACACACAAATCAGAATCAGTCCACAAACATAGAGGACATAAAATTTACATTTATAGGCCTGTGTTATAGTAATGTACACAATATGTGGATGTAATTTCAATATACATTTATATTATACATAATAAGAAACATATTATATGTATAAGTAATAAACATTTGTGTAATTTATAAAAATGTGTGAAAATGTAAAAAAATATCTAAATTCGCTACTTTTCTTTTATTTAATTTTTTTAATGAAATATTGGTCAGGATGCCATAAAACTTCAAGAAAATATTTTAAACGAGATTTACTATAAGAATATGTAATAAAAAAAAATTGCAAGAAATTTAAAAAAATACCTATTGAAATGGTGGCGGATCCCCGTATAAATATAAAAGATATAACAGGAAACGGTCTGAAACAACTAAACCCGAGTTTTTTTACCAAAAACCTAAACGTATTGAATTAAGTACCGGAGACCGAGTATAGGTCAGGCTCCGTACACAACGGCGTGCGTGTTAGCCCGACCTATACTCGGGCTACGTATTCAATGCGTGTAGACCACCATATGACACCAATACACCAATATTACCTTATTCATATACAGGCTTTCAGACTGATAAAATTTGTCCGTGAAACTATAACGCACATAAAGTCTAATTTAAAACACAATCGTTGTAATTCATGTATGTATCTAATCCGATAAATGTTATTTAAATTGTGCGAAATTTTCAACAACACAAAGCTTCAATTTCAATGACTATACTATGTTAATTTATAGTCTTGTAAGTCTGTTATTCATGTTAGATCTGACAGCTAAGCAATTACTCAGTTATCAATATGTTGCTTATTGTTGTAATCACTTATTTTATCTTTAATTACATTCTTTTGCTTCTCATAAAAATTGAAAATATTTCAATCATAATTAGAGCTAGAGTCATAATTATAGTATCAGTTTGTCTTATTTTATACCTTTTTAATTTTTCACTGAGTGTTGTAGTTTTATATTACAATTTTATTAATTTAGAGTTCTTCTATAGTATCATATAACATCATTTTAATATAAAATAGTTAATTTACACTTAACGTGTTCTTTGATTTCCTAATGAACTACGAATTTGTTTAGAATAGTTCAATATTACTTAGTGTCATGTATTAGAAATAGAAATAATAAATAAGATATTATAAGGTCAACAGGTTTTATTGATTTTTTTACTTGCAAATTAAACATAGGAAGAAAGAAACGAAAATATAACGATTACCAGGATTTGGGGAATAAAATACAAAATAAATCTAGTAAAAAGTAGAATTTGAGGCGCTATCAGATTTCGCTTAATGACCTAAAAACTAATTAAACATTTGCGTGATTATGAGTAAGTGTTTGTGATGCAAATATGTATGCGATGCTTTATCTCTGTGTATTAGCAATATCTCATTTTCGTTGCCAATAAGGAAATAAACTTATTTTTATTTTTAAACTATAATATTAACATTTACTGCACTAAAGCCGATCAACTGTAACCTTTTGTAAAGTTAAAAAATAACATATAGGTATAAAACTGTATTACAAATATTGTACGGAAAAAATAATTTAAAGATTTATTTATATAAAACTAAATTTGAAATAAACACATATTATAAACAACACATATTGAAAAATATTTGTATTTTACATGTGTTTAAAATAAAAAATTAATTTCTTATATAATATTAAAATATATATTTGATTGATACGTTTATGTATTTGTATGAATAAGGTTTGCACCGTGCTGTGTTGTTTTTAAATACACAAATTGTTATACAAAATTGAAAATAACTACGGCAACATCAACATTACACTATACAATAAAACAAATCTCATTTCTAAACCCATCACCATTGATAAAACAATACGGAAAGTACTGCAAGGAGTGAGCGTTATGTAACACATAGAACAATGGCCTGAAGCCAGGACAGCGCTGTGACTCTTGTACGTACATTTAACACATGAATGTTGTGCTCTCATGACGTCATTTCTAAACACATCATCACTGATAAAACAATACGGAAAGTACTATAAGGAGTGAGCGGTATATAACACATAGAACAATGGCCTGAAGCCGGGTCAGCGCTGTGACTCTTGTACGTACATATAACACATGAATGTTGTGCTCTCATGATGTCATTTCTAAACCCATCATCACTGATAAAATAACACGCAAAGTACTAAAAGGATTGAGCGGTATATAACACATAGAACAATGGCCTGAAGCCAGATTAGAGCCGTGGCTCTTGTGCGTGCATATAATGCAGAAGGCAAGCGCGTGTGTATCTTTTGATAATTTTAGGCAAAAAATAAATGTTTTGGGATATACTTTTATATGCGAAACAATCATGTTACAACTTATAAAGCTTGCATAAACCCAATGTTGAATATCTAAGAATAATATGATCAACAGCTAAGTAGCGGAAGAAACAAATATATTCCTCAGTTCCTCTCTTAGCGATACTGTCAGGTTGAAGACACTTTTCCACCATATGAAGCACTCAAACTGCACCAAGCGCTTCTTTTATAATCTCTTAACAATACTTTTAGGTTGAAGCTAATTTTTGTAACAAGTAAAGCACTCAACTGCACCCATCGCTTCCAGGATAAGCTCTTAGCGATAATGTCAGGTTGAACACTATTTCTGTACCAAGTGAAGCACTCAACTGTACCTAGCGCTTCTAGGATAAGCTCTTAGCGATACTGTCAGGTTGAGCACAATTTCTGTACCAAGTGAAGCATTCAACTGCACCAAGCGCTTCTAGGAAAACCTCTTTCTGAGAGGGTTAAGCAAATTACAATTTCTCCATATAATGCTTCGCCACGCTTTACTGTAATACATGGTGTTGGTATATACTGAGTGTTTCCATCAATAGAGGGTTAGTATATATTGAACAATAAACAATCCAATTATTTTACAAAAACCAATTCCAGTATGTTCTGCTTTATTCAGTACAATTTTTAATTACAGGAAGAATGATAAAAGATAAAGATTATAGTTGATCAAATTATAAATAGATTTTATAGAAACTAATATAAAATTGTTTTTAAAATTAAAAGCTTAAGTACTTGATTTCTTGAAACAAATCTTTATTCTTTCCTATGCGTTAGAATCAATTATATTTTAAACAAGCAATTAATTATGTTTTTGATAGGATGCAGTGCTTTTTATATGGAAGAATAAGAATAAATTTTGTATATATTTGGTTCAAGCCAGTCGTAAGTATTTTTATACTATAAAAATGTTTTATTAAGATTAATATCTCTGGATGAGTAATTTTAATCCATCTCGTGATTAAAATTAAAGAATACTCGTTTCTCAGCGTAATGTTACTAGTTAGGTCAAAAGCGAACATAGATGTTATTATTTTTTAGTATTTCTTAATTACTTATTTCCACATTTATTCTTTAATAGTGAATCCACCAAACCCATTTTGAAAAACTGAGTTTCGATAGTCAAAGGATCACGTTCATAATGCAGTTTAATTTTATACTTTTAGAAATTGTAATTTTTTCAAACGCACTTTAGCTGAATCTTAAATAATACTATTATTTTGTTATTTTCTATGTTTTAAAAATCTCCAAGAAATAAAACGCTTATGATCTAAAAACAATAAAGTAAAAACATGCACTTCCCAAAAGAGTACCAAATTATTAATGAACAGGTCTACGTGTTACGTTGTCCTGGGTTAAAGTCTGATATCAGAGTTTATATGTAACCTTTACGATTCTCATAATGATTTTGAGTAATCGATTCCAGCCGTTGATAACAGCCATTTCATCATAAAACTGTGCGATATCTATAGAATATGTTTCATGCCAACATATACCAATCAATGTGGTATAATTTTACAGAAAACATATACTAATTAATTTATACATAATAAATTTCAATTAATCTTAATACTATCATAACCACCTGTAGTTATGCTTGAATTAATAGAATCTATATCAAATGAATTAAGTTTTAATTACTACTTAAAATATTGTTATTATCGTTTTCTTTAATCAATTTCCAAGACAAAAGTAACATATGTGAAATAATTCACGTATATATATATATATATATATATATATATATATATATATATATATATATATATATATACTTACTATTAATTTAATGGTTTTATTCCAAAAGGTTGAGATGTATTTTCAAATAAACGCAGTTTAGAAGAAGGTGACATAGTTAATAAATCTACCATTATTTTTTAAAGGAAATTGTTTGATATTGAAGTAAAATATTGTAATAGTGTAGGTTACACTGTAGTTTACGATGTCTTACAGTCTACAACTAAACTCTAAACTATCAGAGTACCTATTTTTCTCACTAATTCGTAAAACAATTCCTTCACAAATCTTATATTAATTTCAAATACAAAAATGCAATAGCTAAATTGCTCGATTAATGTTTTTCAAAACTTACAATACGGCCCATATTTATGGGTACACACAAATATTTTCAAATTACATCTTCATCTCTAGATGAAAGAACATAATACAATCAATAGTATTAATATTTGATTTGAGGTTCAAGTTTCTCCTAACAAAAGCGTCAAAGACTTAATACGCTAAGTATTACTAAATAAGTTAACAAATGCAACAATATTTTCATTTAGAAAATCAAACAACACGGTTAAATAACAGTCATCTCTTAGGGTTTAATGGAGTGAAATTGAACGTTCAAAAGTAACGACTTTCAGACACAAATGTCTACAAATTCTACGCTGTGTATATTTGCTGACAACGTTGCTCACAATTATCTAATGCTAATTTCCTAATTTTTCCTACAAGTGTTCTTTTAAAATTCCTACAATTTTAAAATATAAATCTTATTAGATACTATTCCTTTAAAATAAAATCTCTTTTTTAAACTAAAAATTATTTTTGTAAATTATAAGCCAAACATACTTAAAATACTGTAACGTATTCTGTGATTTTTTACATACAAATTATATAATTCTATTTAATACAATTGTTTGTTTTATTAAAGGAATATTTACTAGAAAAACTATTTGCTACAATTTAAAATATATTGTATTAAGCTGCTTAGCAATGAAATATTATACAAAAAAAGTGCGGTATAAATAAATACCACAGCTTTTGGCTTCCATACATAAAATACTTTTCGATAAGAATAATTCCGAAATAAACAAATTAAGAACTAATCCTGATATCTCCGCACCGCAGTTGTACTCTGTTAACCGCTTCCACGGCTCTGTGTGGATCTGGATATGGGTTTGTCCGTTTATATAAACTTCCAGCTAGGGATTTACATTTTTATCACTAGGCGGTTGTTTGTTTTATATAAACAAAGCGAATGCATGCATTTAAGTTTGTGTTTGTAAACGAATTATCTATTTAAACCACATTGATGTGAGACGAGTTTAAATCTTGCATATGCGTATCCAGTAAAATCTCTAATTTAGTGTGTCAATCTCTAATACAGTATGGACTAAACACATCGTAGTGAATGTTGAGGTGCTTATGTCTAAAATAATAAAGTATAATATTTTTAATTTATTAAAGTTTTACTATGGGTAAAAATCTCGTATTCCAGTTTCATTGGGATAGCAAATTTGGTATTACAAAACGACCTACTCACTATTATCTATCGACTTTTGTGGAGTTAAGACTCAAATCTGAGACCTTTTATATCTATCAAACTTCAGAAACTATGTATTAGAAACGAGGCTACTTAGGAAACGGAATTTAATCTGTGAAACTTAAGTAAATATCGCGGAGTTAATAATTGTTACTAACTGGAAGTCTAACACGAACAAAGTATTATATTTGTGTCTATTTAATATTGTATTAAGTTTTTTAGAAATGAAATATAATACATAAAAAGTGCGGTAGAACTACAATGTCCCTTAATCGATTTGTTTACATTATTATACATAATATACAACAAGAATATATATATATATATATATATATGTATATATATATATATATGTATATATATGTGTATATATATATATATATATATATATATAATATATATATATATATATATATATATATATATATATATATGTCTTAAGACAGTAACAATACAAACAGGAAAACAGTAACAATAAATAAACTATAACAATAGAAATAACATGAGGAACTATAGCATAATATAACAATAGTATATGTATCAATGTTTCGACACAGCACCTATAACAGTAAAGCAGTAACTATAACTATAATAACATAACAAACTATAGCATAATATAAAAATAGTATATGTATCAATGTTTCGACACAGCACCTATAACAGTAAAGCAGTAACTATAACTATAATAACATGATAAACTATGGCATAAAATAACAAAGAATATACATATTATTTATAGATACCATATTAGCAGCAAAGGTAACAACCTGTGTTCTTGTAAGAAACTTTACAGGCTCTTGTCCTGAAGCCGTGTAGTATTTCAGCGTAGTATAAGACAGGCGTTCAAAGACAATAAAAATCGAGGTTAAGGAGAGAAAATATGTTTCATTCATGGTCAACTATTGTGCTAAGCATGGTGAGTAAATGGCTGGAGAGAGCTTCGACTCGAATTTAGGTTCGTAGTTACTGTGATACATTCGTTGTTTTTCTATAGAGTTTTATATATTCACGGCCTACAGTTCAGGGTAAAAACTTTCAAGAAAGGCATCTGTTTATTTGTCCTCATTACTAAGTATTTGACTACAATTATACGTAGTCGATTAGCGTTGGAAATTCTTATAAATATTTAAATTTTGAACGAGCATGAGAATATATACTGATAGCTGACGGTGGAGTGGTCTGGAACGTCGGAATTTGAACCTGAGTTAGAAATAGCTTAGGTTTAAACCCTGTTTGTGGCATTAGACCTTTTTACCAGTAACATCAACCATGTACTGTATCGACTCTCTTCTTAGTTGTTTTCATAAGGTCCGTGCAGGGTTTAGTGGCCCAAACGGACGGGAAAATTATTGGTTCAACGTAAATCGGTCTATCCTAAAAAAACATGATATATAGGTCATTTTGTTATTCCCACATTTTATGTATTTTCCAGATCTACAAAACAATTTATATTAACGTTATTAAAGTGTGATTTGACAATTAATGATATTTAAATATAAAGTTACCTACCAATAACATAACATATAGCCCGTAAAAGTGTCTAAGATATTACATTATTTGTGACGAAAACACAAATCTCGAATCACACAGGTCTCGGAAACTCACTTAAATAAAAAAACCCTATATTTCCAGTCCTTGTCATATATTTCAGGTCTAAGATATATCCAGTACCACAGTAGGGTTTGCCTTGTTGTTCTGACGAAGAAAAAATGTATATACTTACATAGGAACAAGATGCCTACTTCGGTTATGAAGTGCTTACTTAAGACCATTTAAATTCACTTAACTACTAGCCTATGTCACAGGTTAGCTTGCCATATTGCCTCGATTAAAATACTATATACGTTCGATTATATAGTTCTCGGAAATCTATTTTGGTCAAAATCGTGTTGGCATAGTTGAGTTTGCTACGACTGAAAAGCCTATTACGACTTAGGGGAAGTCCTTCTTACTTCTTATGTACTTCCGGTCTAAGGGGGAAATCCTTATTAAGGTTATGCAACATTCCAAATTAATCGTTATTAAAGTTTTGCGTTACACTTGCTTTTTGGACTGTAGCCTGGGAAAGAATGAATTTTAAGGTATGTTAGTATTAGTTTCTCTGTTTTTTTTCTGTAAGCTATTGTTTAAAATGTAATATCACACACAATGTCAAGGAAGCCCACCAGTTTAAAGTAACTTATGTGAAAACATTCATAACTTTGTTCATTAAGGTTAGTTTTATAACAGTATTTAATGCATTAGATGATTTTAATACGTCACTGGCGCAATCTAGAGTAAAATTTATATATTAATGTTTTTATTTACTATCTGCATTACACTACCGATCAAGCACTGTTTGCTTATTATTGATAAAATTTAAATTTAAACAGATGTTTCAGAAAGTTTGTCGAATTATAGCTGTCAACAGCTGTTTAGTGCCAGATTAATTTGAATTATGAAACGTTATTACGTTTAGTTCTTATCAATTTGAATTCGACTTTATTTGGTGAAATGAATGTGTTATGGGTGGTAAAAAGCACTCTAAGTGTTAATTCAGACCATAAGGTCTATACCTGTTTAAAAGTTCAGCACAATCCGTACCAGTTTCAACGTGATTCGAGGACAAACCTCCAAACATCTAAATATCTAAACATACAATCATCCAAGCATCCAAATATCCAAACATTTAAACTTTCGCATTTATAATATTAGTGGGATTGTTGCATTTCGTAATGAAATGTGTTAATTCACTTTCCTGAAAGTATGTGTCAATATCAATGTCACTTAAAGTGATATTAATATAGATGAAGTAATCTATACACTTGAGCGTAACCAAGGGGAGAGCCATTGTTTGGCACAAGAAGGTAGGATCTATACGTTTAAAATGTTTTACAAGCCAATACGCTTTATGTTACGAGCAGTTGGACATTTTCCGGCTTGTAATTCTTCGGATAAGTACTTTGCCGGTTTAGCTCTTGCAATGATCAGCCCTGCAGTGGTAGACCGAGTTCTGAACGTGGTTACCTCGCCGGATTCCACAACAAACAACCTAGCACGCTTTGCGTCAAACACGTACTTGTTGAGCCCTGTGATTTTCATACTCCATAGTTACATCTGCAGAGAGAGCTACAGATCAATACTCGCCGACATGTCGAGCGTCAGTGACGAGCTGAAGTTCGAGGGTACTCGCACGCAAAGAATCCTCTTTTCAGCATTCACCGCTGTCTTGGTAGTGGGCGCGGTCAACTTTCAATTGGAATACGGAGTTCCTTTAAGAACCATACCCTGGACGATTATGCATTTAGCGTTTACCAGCCCACTACTTCACTATCTGATCTTCACCGATCTGCTGACCAGTAAATTCTCTGCGTTGAATATACGTCTGGAAAACATCAGCACAGACGTGACCACCACACCCCTGCAGACCATCAGCACTCAGATAAACTCCGTGTTCCGCCTTCACACTCACCTCCACGTCGTGGTCTGGGACGTGAACGCCCACTTCTGCCTTTATAACCTGCTAAGTATCACCACCAGACTCGCTATTACAGTCCTAGCAATGTACGCTTACCTGATGTCGATCTCCGAAGGTAATGTACAGGCCTCACGACTATTCTGGGTTTGTGTTCATGTTCTTGGATGTGGTGTCTCTGGTCACCCAATGTCTGCTGTGCCACGCTTGCGCCAAGGAGGCGAACCGCACAGTGATGATCGCCCACCACCTCCTGCAGCCTGAAACTCCCACCCAGCTCTGGAAGAAGTCGGCGTTTTCTCCCGCTTGACACTCAACAACAAGGTCTCCTTCTCTGTCGGAGGCATCTTCAATCTGGATCGTCCCTTTCTCACCAAGGTGGCCATGACGTCTCTGTCCTACCTTATCATTGCTGTGCAGCTCAAAGATGTCCGTCTATCAGGGAGTGACGGACCTAAAACCAACGGCACTGGCTCGGGAGTAGAAAACTGTACCAGCTACAGTAATTCCATCTATTCATATACGTAATAATGCCTAACTATTAGGAAGCCACGAACCTGAAACCAAACGGCACTGGCTCAGGAGTAGAGAACTCTACCAGCTACAGTAATTCCACCTATTCATATACGTAAATATGTCTAACTATTAGGAAGCCAAGAACCTAAAAACCAATGGCAATGGCTACAGTAATTCCTTCTCGTATAAGTAAAGATTGTGACTGATACAGTGATTCATATTCAAAAGTGTAGACCATATAAATAACCATAACTAGTTGTACCTTGGCTCTATATATTGATCCTGCTCTAACCCCAAAAACTAAACGGTAGTTTTAATACAGGAGGATTACATATTAATAGTTTAAACGGGCATTTTGTATATATTATTAAACTCTAAGGCTTATTGTAACTATGTATGAACGTTTTATTTCCAACCACCTAACGTTGTATAAACTTTTTTTTCAACCACCTAATTTGCTATAATTGAACTTTGGATATAAAATTAACATAAAAGAAAGAAAGTATTCATTTTAGTACTAATAGAAGGCCTATCATAATCATGCTCTGCATTATTCACGTCTTGATCACTAGGCCTAACCCCAAAATCTGTATCAGGACCATTGTCGTTCAGAAACTCACCCTCCGTTCCATAATCATAAATTTAACCCTTGGATTCTTTCAAAATGATTCTCAAGTGATCTTTTATTTTCATTAAAAATACGATCATCCTCCTTCAAGTCATGCTCAGAATCTGACATTATATCACTTATCTTGCCCACCGTTACTTTGTATAAATGATTACTCATTTTACACAATGATCAAGAAAAATAAAACTTGTATCACTAAGAAACCTATAAAAATGACCTAAACCAACTTATCACTTTATTCAGTAACATTGGAACTTTGATTACAAATACAATCCAGACAACAACAATGCTCGCATCACTGCGTCGTCAGTCGGTTACGTAACTTAGCAGCTGTGCAATAGTTGAAAATACTATTTTTACAGCTGCACAACTGTTAGCTGTCATATAAATACGTATAAATATAAGCAATATAAAACAGGAAAATGGTCTGAAACAATTAAACCCGATTTTTTTACCAAAAACCTAAACGTATTGAATTAAGTACGGAGCTCGAGTATAGGTCCGTACACAACGGCGTGCGTGCTATCCCGACTTGAGCTCCGTATTCAATGTGTGTAGACCACCATATTACACCAATACACCAATACTACCTTATCACATACAGGCTTTCAGTCTGATAAAATTTATAACTCACATAAAAGTCAAATTTAAAAACACAATTGTTTTAATTCATGTCTGTCTCTAATCCCATAAATGTTATTTAAATTGCAACACAAAGCTTCAATTTCAATGATTACACAATGTTAATTTATATTGTTGTAAGTCTTTTATTTAGGTTTGCATTTGACAACCATGCAATTACCCAGTTATCAATATGTCGCTTATTGTTGTAATAACTTGTTTTATCTTTAATTACATTTTGTTGTTTTTCCATAACAATTGGAAATATTTCTGCCATTTGTATACTTACTTAGAGCTAGAGTAATAATTATAGTATAAGTTAGTCTTATTTTATACCTTTTTAATTTTTCACTGGAGCATTGGAAAAACGGTTTATTGTAATATAACTAGTAAAAAGGAATACAACATTTTCTATTATAATTTTTTTATTTCCAATGCTCCAAGATTCTACATTCAACATGGCACTCAAGCCCAGTGAGCTAAACAGACATCACAAATACAAACAAAAAGTAAGGTTATTAGATTTAGACATTCAGTTTTTAAGAAAATGTAAGAGAAACAAAGTTTTTCCAAAATTTATTAAATTTAACATACCAATCAAAAATAAAACTACAAATTAAATTGACTTAACCTTGAAATAAAAAATTATTATTCTAAGCAAGAAAACTTATCGTTACAGGCCTTAGAATTACACTTGGAAATAACTAAACATTTGTCAATTATTTATCGTGAGGTTTTTAAATATAAAAAAGAAGCAACAAAAAATTGGAAAACAAATTTAAATTACTTAAGAATGGCAATGAACCACCTATTTATGAAGAAAATAAATCGCTTTTTGAAGATCAAACAACTGGTATGTAACTTGTCAATCAGAAAAGCTGCTCCAAAGAAGAAATGATACTTTTGAATAAAGGTTTACATTTTAATCTAAAAAGTAAGAATG
Organism: Homalodisca vitripennis; assembly: GCF_021130785.1. Classification (NCBI taxonomy): domain Eukaryota; kingdom Metazoa; phylum Arthropoda; class Insecta; order Hemiptera; family Cicadellidae; genus Homalodisca; species Homalodisca vitripennis. The sequence goes on along the minus strand of NC_060214.1, from coordinate 1,426,376 downwards.
AAATATTTTATACTGGCTAACCGTACATCCAAATTGTTTACCATATGTTATTATAAAATTAATTATTATTACAAACATGTAAACATTTGATAATTTGTGAATTGCCTGATTACGAAATCTTTGATTCAGAAAGGCCTTGCACAAAATAAAAAAATTATATTGGAAAATGTTGAATTCCTTTTACTAGTGATACTACCATATACGAATAATGATGAAAAAATAAGATTACAGTCAATCAAATTAGAAATACATTTTATAACAATTAATATAACATTGTTTTTAAAATTAATAGCCTAAGTACTTGATGACTTACAAAAAATCTTTATTCTTTCATATACGTTGGAATGAATTATATTTGAAACAGGCAAATAATTATTTTGTTGATAGGATGCAGTGTTTATTATATGGAAGAATAAGAATAACTTATTAACATATTCGCAGCGAAGCTTTATAGTTCAAGCCAGTCGTAAGTATTTTTATCCTATAAAAATGTTTTAATACGAAGCAGTATCTCTGGACGAGTAATTTTAATCCATCTAGTGATTAAAATTAAAGAATACTCGTTTTCCAGCTTAATGTTACTAGTCAGGTCAAAAGAGAACATAGCTGTTATTATTTTTTAGTATTTCTTAATTACTTATTTCCACATTTATTCTTTAATAGTGAATCCACCAAACCCATTTTGAAAAACTGAGTTTCGATAGTCAAAGGATCACGTTCATAATGCAGTTTAATTTTATACTTTTAGAAATTGTAATTTTTTCAAACGCACTTTAGCTGAATCTTAAATAATACTATTATTTTGATCTTTTATATGTTCAAAAAAATCTCCAAAAATAAACACGAGTGATCTAAAAACAATAACGTAAAATCATGCACTCCCTAAAAGAGTCCTAAATTATTAATGAACAATTCTAACGTGTTACGTTGTCTTGGGTTAAAGTCTGATATCAGTGTTGAAATGTAACCTTGGGATTCTCATGATGATTTTGAGTAATCGATTCCAGCCGTTACATCATAAAACTCTGCGATTTCTATATATTATGTTTCATGCCAAGGTGTACCAATCAATGTCGTATTTTTTTACAGAAATCATATACTAATTAATTCAAACAAAATAAATGTCACTATCATAACTACCTGTAGTTATGCTTGAATTAATACAATCTATATCAAATAAATTAAGTTTTAAATCCTATTTAAAATATTGTTATTATCGTTTTCTTTAATGAAGTAAAAGACAAAAGTAACCTATGTTTAATAATTCACGTTTAAATACTTACTATTACATTAATGTTTTTATACCAATAGGGTTTAGAAGAAGATAACCTAATAGTTACTAAATCTACAATTTTTTTAAAAAGGAAATTGATCGATATTGAAGTAAAATATTGTAATAATGTAGGTTTAGCTTTTACGCTGTCTTACAGTCTGCAACTAAAATTTCAACTATCAGAGTACCTATATTTTCACTAATTCTAAAAAAAATCCTTCATAAATGTTATTATCATTTCAAATACAAAATGCAAAAGCTAAATTGTTCTATTAAAGTTTTTCTAAACTATATATAGATGTGTGTGTGTGTGTGTGTGTGTGTGTGTGCGCGCGCGCGCGCGCGCGCACAAATATTTACAAACTACATCTTGATCTCCAAATGAAAGAACACAATGCATACAATGGTATTTGATATAAGGTTTAAGTTTCTCCTAACAAAAACGTCAAAGGTTAGGTCAAAGACTTAACACGCTAAGAAAATCAAATAATACGGATAAATAACAGTGATCCCTTGGGTTTAAGGGAGTGAAATAGAACGTTCAAAAGTGACAACTTTCAGACACAAATGTCTGCAAATTCCACTCTATGTATATTTGCTGACAACGTTTAATCTACTTTTTGTTTATTGTTCTCGTACTCAAGACTTTGGATTAACTCAGCATTAACGAGTAGTATACGGTATATACATTTATTGACAACGCTTAATCCACTTTCTTGTTTATTGTTATCGTACTCGAGGCATGAGATTAACTCAGCATTATCGAGTAGTATATGGTATATACATTTATTGACAACGTTTAAATCCACTCTCTTGTTTATTGTTCTCGTACTCGAGACAATAGAGTAACTCATCTTTAACGAGTAGTATATGGTATATACATTTATTGAGAACGTTAATCCCCTCTCTTGTTCATTGCTCTCGTATTCAAGGTTTTAGAGTAATTGTTATAAAAATACATAGTTTTAATAAAAATATTAAGAAGTGTCGCTTAAAATTAAAATATTAAAAGAATGTACTGAGCTACTTGGAGCTCTTGGAGCAATTTGAAAAACGTACAAATATTAATATATGTAAAGAATACATAATATTTCCAATTTATATATTTTTCTTGCGAGACCTTTCAAAACCGAAGGTTTCCAAAAAAAAAAAAAAAAAAACATCTATGACAATGCGAGCATGGGAGTGTAAGTTCTCAGGATCTTCGTTTTAGCCTTTGCCTGTCAAAATGACCAAGATATGGTTATCAGAGTGTTTTTTTCCAGACTATAATATTCAATGCAAGCATGAGAACGTTCTCACAGTATTTTTTTCAGCCTCTAACAGTCAACGCGAACAGAAGAGCTTTCTCAGTCTTTGCTTCAACCTTGAACAGTCGAAGTGATCAAGGGATATTATTTCAGAGTTTTTGCTCTAGCCTCTAACGTTAAAGTGAGCAGAAGATGTTCTCCCAGTCATCGTTCCAGCATCTACCTTTCAAAGATTGTAACAGAGGGTTATCTTTATCTAACCTCTACCTGTTAAAGCGATCAAAGGAATGTCCTCATATTTTTTACAGCTTATAGCAGTGAATGCGAGCACAAAAGAGCCCTTAAATCTTTTTTTACAGTGTCTATCACTCAAATCGAACATTTTGGTTTTATACAAATTTACTTCTGTTCTTCAAAGGCAGGAGAGGGTTCTCAGAGTTATTTTTTAATTCCCTACTTGCCAAAACGAGCATTGGAGATTTCTTAAAATTTTTTCTCCGGCAAATTGAACTAAGGAGGGTTCCTAAAGTCTTCCTTCTATCATCTGAATGTACTGCCATTATTGGAGGAGGGTTTTCCATGGCTTTGTTTCAGCTATCAAGCAATCCAGTCAGGTTTTTTAGTGTTATTCTTCAAACCTCTACCAATAAATACGAGCATAACGGAGTTTTCACAGTCTGTGTTCGCGCCACTACATTTCAAAGCGAACATGGGAGTTTACTGAAAGTTTTTTTATAGCCTCTATTAGTCATAGCAATAATGGTAGGGTTCTCAGTCTTTGCTCCAGCATCTAACTGTCAAATCGCTCCTAGGCTGGATCTGAGAGCCTTTGTTTCAGCCTTATCCAGTCAAAGTGAGCAGGGGAGTGTTCTCAAAGTATTTCTTCGAGCATCTACCTGACAAATCGTTCTTGGACTGGTTCTCAGTCATTGTTTCAGCCTTTTCCACTTAAAGTGAATAGAGGAGTATTCTCAAAGTCTTTGTTCTAGCATCTACCTATCCAATCGTTCTTGGACTGGTTCTCAGTCATTGTTTCAGCCTTTTCCAGTCAAAGTAAGTAGAGGACGGTTCTTAAAGTCTTTTTTCCAGCATCTAACTGTTAAATCGTTCTTGGACTGGTTCTCAGAGTCTTTGTTTCAGCCTTTTCCAGTCAAAGTGAATAGAGGAGTTTTCTCAAAGTCTTTGTTCCAGCATCTACCTGTCCAATCGTTCTTGGACTGGTTCTCAAAGTCTTTGTTTCAGCTTTTTCCAGTCAAATCGAGGATGAGAGCTTTCCCTTAGCCATATATTTGGGTATTTTATATTGATAATTTGTTTTCAATTATATTAAGTATAACTTGTTTTATTGCATGT